>NC_057803.1:570536009-570537692 GCF_018294505.1 Triticum aestivum | reverse complement strand
GGGGCCTGCTGGGCTGCTGGGCTGCTGGGCCCCGACCCATCTCGCCCGGAGGCCCCTGCGCGGCCCACCGCGGGTCGCCCCCCCACTCCCCTCGCAGGCCGGCCCAATCCGGGTGGGCCTTCCCCGTGCCCTAGGCCTAGCGAGGGGAACGTTGGCTCGATGTGGCTCCCCCGTGGCCTCCCTCTTGCCCCGTCCCAGTGCGCCGCCGCCTCCACTTCCATCCCCCGACCCGCCCCCTTGTCCTCACCCTCCCCTTGCCTCGCCCATCCGGCGCCCCTTGCTGCTCCCCTTCCCTCGTCCTGCCGTCCGGCTTGCCCGTCCCCGCCCGCTCCTCTCGCCCTCCCCTCCCGGCTCCCACCGTGTCGAGGGCGGCCATGCCGCGGGACTGGAAGGACCCGGCGCCCCGGGCAAAACGGAAGGCGGGTGAACCCTCCCGCGACTCGACCCGTCCCTCCCCCGACTCCCTCCGGCGGGAGGAGGAGCTCCGGCGCGAGCTCCGGGAGCTGCGTGACAGCCGCCGCTCCCCCGCCCGCCGGGAGGACCGAGCTCGGTCCCGGTCGCTGTGCGGGTCGTCGGGTGACTGGCGCGCCCGCCGGCGCTCCTCGTCGCCGTCCCACCGGCGGGGCCGCTCCCCATCCCCCGCCCGTCCGGCTCGGCCCGGCTCCCCTCGTCTGCGGGATGGAATCCTCCCGACCCCGGCCACTAGCCGCTATGTTCCTCCGCACGCGGCTCCCACGGGGGTCGCGGCCCCGGCTCCTACCCAGGGGGGTGGCACCACCCATGGCCGTTCCGGACCTGCCAAGAAGAAGAAGCGCCGTGGTGTTCGCGTCACTCCGGCTGTGCCACCCCCCGCGGGTCTGGGGTCCTCCTCTGCTCCAGGTCCCGTCTCCGGTCTTCCTCGCCCCCCTTGCTTCAACTGTGGGGTGAGGGGGCATTCCCAGGTTGCGTGCGTCAACCCCCAGTGCTGCTACCTCTGCAAGGATCCCGGCCACCCCGCCCTGCTGTGCCCGGATAGACCGGTGGTCTCGGAGCTCATGATGTATGGGCATGGGATCGAGGGGTTGGGCTTCTTCCACCTCGAGGTCCCGGACGCCCCTCCTCCGTCGCCCTCCCTTCAGGCGATTGTCACGGTCGTTGATGGGGTCGCCTCCCCTGAGATGATCGAGGCTGAGCTCAACCACCTCTACCGGTACCAGTGGGACTGGGTGGTCACCCCCATCGCCGGTCACGTCTTCTCCGTCGTCTTCCCCGACTCCGCCAGCTACGGCTACGTGACGCGTAGTGGTCGGATCACTCTCGCTCTCAACCAGCTGGTTGTCGAGATATCCGAGCCAGTGCTCGACGCCCAGGCCGTGGCTGTCCTCGACACCGCCTGGATCCTCATCTCCGGCCTCCCCGATATTGCGCGGTCCGAGCTTGTCATCCGCCAGATGTCTCGCCTCTTGGGCAAGGTAGTGGTGGTCGACGAGCTCTCACTGCGCAAGGAGGAGGAGGTGCGGGTCAAGGTCAAGTGCCTCGACTCCTCCAAGCTGCGCACTTCGGTTCGGGTCTTCTTCAACGACCAGGGCTTCGACCTCAGGATCGCCCCCGAGCCTCCCAACCACGTTGGGCGTCCTCGCTTCCTCGACGTCGCCCCCCCCCCCCCGGTGACAACCCGGGGGCCGGCAGAGACTACCGCGGCCG
>NC_057803.1:570530845-570535624 GCF_018294505.1 Triticum aestivum | reverse complement strand
GCCGCCACCGCTCCCGTTCTCACCGCTCGGATGAGGAGGGGGCGTCCGAGGACTCCCGCTCCCCCTTCGCCTCGCCTCCTCCCTCTGCCACGGGGGACAAGGGACGCCAGGCCGCTTCTCGCCCCCCCGTGGATGTCCCGCTGATCTCTGAGGCGTCGCCATCCGAGGGGAGCGACATCTCCAGTGTGGGTCTGGTGGTCTGCCCGGCTTCCTCCCCGCGCTCCCCCGCCTCGTCTCCGCCACCGGCGCTAGACCCGGTGGGCCTGCCCCGCGACCTGGTCTCCGACTCTCCGGCAGCGGCCGCAGAGGGGGGGGACGCCTCCTGTGGTGGTCCCCCCCGCTCCGGCTCCGCCTCCCCCCGTAGCCATCTCCTCCCAGCAGCCTGATGCACCTCCGGCCCCGTCGTCTCCGCGGCCTGCCATGGAGACAGTCTCTCCGGCCTTCTGTGCGCCGTCCCTCCCCCCGGCCGATCCTGCTCCCACGGCCCAGCTCTTCCTCGGCTGTGCTGGGCCGGGTCTGCCGCCTTCTCCTCTGGCATCTCCTGGGTTGGGGGCGGCCCGGATCATCACCCCGCTGGCGGCCCAGCCTCCCCCTCCCCGGTCCGCCGCCTACTCCCGTCGCGGTCGGTCGGCCTCCTCCCCGGTGGTGGCCTCCCGCCGGAGTGCTCGGCTGGATGTGGCCCATCCCGAGGGCAGCCCGGCGTTGCCCATCCCCGAGCGGGCGGAGCTCCGAGCTGCCGCCCGTAACCTGGAGCTAGGTACGCCCTCCATTCCCCCCTCTGCTTCGTCTTGTTCTTTCTCTGTGCTTGAATCTGTTCCCCTGGGTCACCTAGCCAAAGTGGCCTCCGACTCTGCGATCATTTTCCGTGGGGAAGTTGGCCCCCCTCTGGCCCAGATCGCGGCCATCAGGGCCCGTGAGGTCCTCGATGGGAAGCTCACGGAGGCCCGGGCGGCCCTCCTAGTTCGCCCACCCGCCTCTACGGCTGGGGGACCTTCCTCTCCACCTTTGCTGCAATCGACGGGGCCCCCTCCCTTGGTGGCCGTGCAGGAGATTCGGGGTCGCACCCGCTCCCGTACGGCGGCCCTTCGTGCGCTTAGCGCTTCCCGAGTTCTAGGGTCAAGCAGCCCCCAATGGCCCCTTAATGCGGGCCCTCTTCTGGAACATCCGCGGCTTCGGTCATGATGGCCGCCGCCAGTTAGTGGAATATATGCGCGACGAGCACATCGACATCGTGGCGGTGCAGGAGACCATGCGTCGCGAGTTTGCTCTCCCTGAGCTTGATCGGCTGAGCTCTCACCTATTTGCGTGGCACTGGCTCCCTTCTAGTGGGAGCGCGGGCCACTTGGGTGGCATCCTTTTAGGTGTGAAGGATGCCACCTTTGAGGTGGGTAGCATGGATCGGGGCGAATTCTTCGTCAGCATGGAGCTGTTCGAGAGGTCGCTCAACTTCAAGTGGGAGATCATCATTGTCTATGGGCCGGCGGATCATAGTAGATCGGCCTCCTTCTTGGAGGAGCTCCACCGAAAAATCTCGGCCGCTTCCCTCCCCGTGGTCGTCGGGGGCGACTTCAACCTGCTGCACGTTGCAGAGGACAAGAACAATGGCAATGTCTGCTTTGCCCGGATGGACATGTTTAACGACTTCATTGCTGACCTCGCCCTCCGGGAGATCGATCGGGTTGGGGCCCAATTTACTTGGACCAACCGTCAGGCCTCCCCGACCCTGTCCGTCCTAGACAGGGTCCTAGTTTCCCCGGACTGGGACCTCCGGTGCCCTCTAGCTTCCCTCCGCGCCATCACCCAGATTGGCTCGGATCACATCCCCTTGCTCCTTTCCTCCGCGGACGAGCGTCCGCCGACCCCACCTTGGTTTCGCTTTGAGACCTTCTGGCTTTCCCAGGCTGGGTTTACCGACGCCGTAGGTCTTCGGTGGATCGAGGCTCGGGCTCACCCCCACCCTCGTCCCCCTTCTGCTATTGACACGTGGCACTTCTGTGCGAAGCGTGGCCGGCAATTTATGAAGGGCTGGGGGGCCAACCTGGGCCGTGACGCCAAAGAGCGTAAGAAGGCACTTCTCACCGCGATCCAGGCGCTTGACTTGCGGGCTGACGCGGTGGGCCTCTCCCCGGGGGAGTGGCTTTCCCGCTATGATCTCGAAGACCAGCTCTCGGTGATTTACACCAATGAGGAAGCCTTTTGGCGCCTTCGGGGCGCGCAGCATTGGGTCCTGAAGGGTGATGCGAATACAGCTTACTTCCAGGTGATTGCCAACGGGCGCCGTAGACGCAACACCATCCCCTGCCTGTGGGATGGGGCAGCCCTCCTTCAGGACCCCCGCGACATTCACTCCCATGTCGACGGTTTCTATCGGTCCCTCTTCTCTCCAGCTACTCAGAGCGGCCTCTCCCTCGCTCCGGATTGTTGGGCCGGCGCCCAACTTGTCTCTGACGCAGAGAACGCATCCCTGACGGCTCCCTTCTCCGAGAAGGAGGTCTGGGAGGCCATCAAGGGGATGAACTCCTCCTCTGCTCCGGGACCGGACGGTCTCCCGGTCATTTTCTTCCAGACTTTCTGGAACGTGATTAAACCAGAGGTCATGGCCATCTTTGATGAGTTCTTTGTGGGTTCTATTGACCTTAGTCGCCTCAACTACGGGACCATCTCCCTCATCCCCAAGGTCCCTGGGGCGACTGACATTCACCAGTTCCGCCTGATCACGGTCATTAACGTGATCTTTCGGATCTTGGCCAAGGGGTACGCCAATAGGGTGACCCTGCTTGCGGATCGGATTACCCACCCTAACCAGTCGGCCTTCATTAAGGGCCGTCACATCCTGGATGGTGTCCTGGTGCTTCATGAGGTCCTTCATGAGGTCCGGGCCAAGCACCTGAAGGCGGTCTTTCTGAAGATTGATTTCCATAAGGCCTATGATACGGTTAGCTGGCCCTTCCTTAGGGAAGTCCTTCTTCGGAAGGGCTTCGACGACCGGTGGATCACAAGAGTCATGCAAATGGTCTCTTGCGGTCGCACGACGGTCAATATCAATGGCGAGATCGGCCCCTTCTTCCCTACACTATGTGGGTTTCGCCAAGGCGACCCCTTCTCTCCGTTCCTCTTCAATATGGTCGTTGACGCTTTGGCCGCCATTCTGGATAAGGCAAAAGCCGCTGGCCACATCCGGGGGATTACCCCCCACCTCTCTGGGGGCTCGGGGATCTCCATCCTCCAATATGCTGACGACACGATCATCATGGTCGAAGGCTCGGAGTTGGACATCACCAACCTCAAGTTCCTCCTTCTCTGCTTCCAACAGATGTCGGGCCTCAAGATCAACTTCGATAAGAGTGACGTTATGGTGATGGGGTACCCTCCCTCTGAGTCGGTGGCCTTTGCCAACCGGCTTAATTGCCGCCTGGGCTCTTTCCCCACTTCCTATCTGGGGACGCCCATTAGTGACTCGCGTCTTTCTGTCGCTGACTTGCGCCCCTCCGTGACCAAGCTCCAGACCAGATGCGAGCCCTGGCAGGGGAGGTGCCTCTCTAAGGCGGCCCGGACTATCCTTATCAACTCATCCCTATCCAGCCTCCTCTTGTTTCTTATGAGCTTCTACAGCCTCCATGAATCTCTCCATAAAGAGATCGCCAAGATTCAGTCCCGATTCTACTGGGCTGGCGAACCGGGCAAGCAGAAGTATCACATGGTCAGCTGGCCGGACATCTGCAAGCCCAGGGAGCAGGGTGGATTAGGCATCATGTGCTCTAAATGGATGAACATCGCCCTTCTCTCCCGTTGGCTTTGGCGTATCGCGCAGGGTCAGGGTGGCCTCTGGCTGGACATTATCCAGAATAAATACCCGCGTGGTCAACCCCTTGCCTTCTGCCAGAAATCGGGCGGCTCTCAGTTTTGGCAGTCTCTCGTCCAACTCCTACCGGTGCTCCGCATTGGTACCTCTATCTCGGCGGGGTCCGGCCTCTCGACGCTTTTCTGGTTCGACCGTTGGGCCGGAGACTCGCCCTTCGCGGCCCGCTTCCCCACCCTCTTTTCTATCTCTGTCGACCCTATGATTTCTGTTGATAGGGCCCTTAGTGACTTAGGGCGCCTTGCTTTCCGCCGTCCTTTTGGTCCGGCGGAATCCGCCGCCTGGCGTGAGTTACTTGACTGCGTTTCTCTTCACGAGCCGTTGGTGGATGGCGACCAGGACCTTATGCGCTGGCGGCTGGAGCCGTCTGGCCAGTTCTCCACCAAATCGCTTTACTTGGCCATTGCTCCCTCATCCGCCCCCTCCCCCTGTCGATGGTGTGGTCCGTCCGCGTCCCACTGAAGATTCGCATCTTCATGTGGCAGTGGATCCGTGGACGGGTCCCGTCCGGCGTGGAGGTCCGCAAGCGAAATGGCCCGGGCACTGGTATCTGCCCCCTCTGCGATGTTCCTGAAGACTCCAATCACATTTTCTTCGCTTGCGTTTCCGCCCGGTTCCATTGGAGCTGCTTTCGCGAGATTGTCGGTGGGAGTTGGTGCCACACCAATTTCCCGGACCTTTTTGCTGAACTCCAAGTGTCCCCTACGACCTCTCGCCACATTAGGTGGCTGGAGGTTGGGGTCCTTGCCTGGACGCTGTGGACCGTTCACAATAAGCTTGTGATCCAACGTTCTCCTCTCCGTCGCGCTACTGATGCTCCCTACAAATTCTCGGGTTTCTTGCAGCTTTGGCGGCCGCTTAGCCGCCCCCCGGATCGGGACGCCATCTCAGCCTTCATCACCGATCTTCGCTCGATGGCC
>NC_057803.1:570523413-570530463 GCF_018294505.1 Triticum aestivum | reverse complement strand
GTTGTGTTTTTTCTCTTTCTTCTGGGCTTGTTGAGCTGTGCCCTCAGCAGAACCTCTGTACTTTGTTTGTAGTTCTTGGGTGGTGTGTGTGTGTGGACCTGCTTTGGTTGTATGTCTTGTGGCGGTTTGCTTTATTTATAAAGCGGGGCGAAAGCCTTTTTCGATATTGCCGAGCTCAATACCATTAAGCTCCCTCAAGGACGCTGGTGGTACATGTAGCCACAGAAAACACCATGAGGGCGAGTGACATGCACGTGTGGAAGGCCCCCAGCACGTGGTTGGCAAAGATCCATGTTGATGGAGGACTACCAAAGGAATGGCACTAGGGGAGCTTCTTCTACGGTTTGTCGGGACCATACTGAAAAGTTTTTGGGCTCTTCGACAATGGTCTTCTTTGACATAAATGATCTGGTCACACTTGAAGCTCATGCATGTCGAGATGCCTTAGCACTTGCACTTGATCTTTCGCTGGATAGAGTTGTTATCAAATGTGACGACAAACTAGTTGTTTAAGAGAGCAGACCCTTTTATCATTCCTGTAAACTTTATACTTGATTAAGAAAGCTTGGTTTACCGCTTTATTGAAGTTCAAACATTTTTCTGAAAAGAAGTGAACATTTAAAAAGATTTTTTTCAAAAGTGCATGCATTTTTTTGGAAATATCGAACATTTTTAATCTCTAGATAAGTTTTTAAAACAAGAACGCTACTTGAAGTTTTGAACAAAATATGAAAATACTAACTTTTTAAACTCATTTCAAAATTTGAAGATACAAAGATTTTTTGGATTTGAGAACATTTTCTAAAAGAGGACCATTTTTTAAAACTCCAAAACAATTTGAAAAATCATTTCTTGGAAAGCAAGAACTTTTTTTGAAAAGACATTGTTTTTTGCAAAATGAATTTTTTTCAAATTTTCGAAACATTGTTGAAATTCTGAACATTTTTTAAAAATTGTGAATTTTATGAAAAAATGAAAATGAGAAAAAATCTATTTAAAAAACAAAATGATAAAGGAAAGAAAAACAGTGAAGAAAAAACGAAAAGGAAGAAAAAACAGAAAATTCCATCATGAAAAGAATAGGATCCTAGCTAATTTTTCCAGCCCATCTTCGGTTTGCTCGTTGGTCGCATGTGCGAAGCGGCGGCATTTTGCCGCATCGAGCGGCGTATAGTGTTTTCTCTCTTGTTTAGCACCAGGTTTGCCCCTAAAGCACGCATTAGGCGTGATCTTCGCTAGTTCGCTCGCAATGGCTCGCTTGCTCCTTTTCTTTCACACCTGTTCCTCTCCTGCATGCTAAGGAAAAAACCAAACATCAGAGTTTTTCTTGTCAGTGTTGAAAAAGTTGGTGAAATCAAAAAATATTTACATATTTTAAAATACGTTCCTTTTTTTAAAATCATGTAGTTTATTTTTTTCATGAATTTCATTTTTTCAGAAAATCTAATTGCTCATGAATTTTGAAAAGTTCAGGAATTGGAAAAATGATAAAAAGTTTAGATTTTTTTATTGAATTGTAGAATGTTTACAAATTAAAATACTCATGAATTAAAATGGAAAATGGAAATAAACATTAAAACATGAAAAAAACTAGTAAACCAGAAAAGGTCGGAAGCTTCACAAAGCCAGTCAAAGGTGCCTACATGGCACGCCCCCCTTACCACACATATCGCTGGGAGGTGTGTGAACACGTCAATAACGCTTTTATACCTCCTTTCCAAACGCTTTTATACCTCCTTTCCAAACGCTTTTATACACGAGCAGCAACAATAGTTGGGGCTGCGGCAGAACCGGCGACAGCGATCGGGGGCGCCAGAATAAGGGCAAACAAGATGTGCCAGTGAAACGTAATTTGAATGAGGAGTTGTCCAGATCAATGGATTCCCGCACTGGAGGTGGATCTAGGACGGAGAGGACAGAAGTTAACAGTCCGTCCAAGGACTGGATCAGAAGGGATGAGAGCAAGGAGTTTGACGTGAGAACGGGCCTTGAGCAGAAGAAGGAAAATGAGCTGAGAAATAAGCTACATGAGAGGCAACAATTCAACTATGGGGGCAGCTCAAGGGATGCTGGGAGAGAGAGAAGGCCTGCGACTGGGGAGTACTACAGGGGTGGCCATAGAGGTGATGCTATGACCCGCTCGGGGCAGGGAGAAGAGCAGGGCAGAACAAGAACCAAGGGCTACTATATCAGAAAACCAAGGCAGGAGTATAGAGAGGTGCAACATGACAGGCACCAACCAAGATATGAACATGGTGGACGCAAGAGGGGGCCGAAGCAATATTGGGTGGCAAAGGACAACCTGCACAGGCAGACTTCACAAGATGTTTTTATCCGTGATATGAGGCAGAAAACGACCACTGTGTTTGACCGTATTTCCGACACCAATGATAGATCGGCGGACCCCAGGTCCGGGGGCGCCGGACGCCATGAATCTCTTGGCCTGGAACTGTCGAGGATTGGGGTTGGACTCGACAATTGGCGAATTAAGAGACCTGATACGGTCCTACAACCCGGCGGTGGTTTTTCTCTGTGAAACGAAGAAAACAGTGAGAGCAATGGAGCGACTACAGTGGAGCATGGGTTTTAATCATGGTGTAGTGGTAGATTGTCAAGGGAGGAGTGGAGGTCTTGCTCTATGGTGGAGAGATCATCTTCAGGTTACCGTGCGGCCGTGGAGCCAGTACTTTATCGATGCTGAGGTGATGTGTGAGGGGAAAACTTGTAGGATCACTGGATTCTACGGGGAACCCCAAACGGAACTACGCAAGAAATCATGGGATGCTATAGATACTTGCGAGCTCAAGGCGATCTGCCGTGGATTTGCTTGGGTGATTACAATGAAGCCTTGTTTCTCTCTAACCAGATTGGTGGTAACCCAAGACCCTTCTTGCAAATGGAAGATTTTCGCGACTGTCTTGCTGATTGTGGCCTAGCAGACTTGGGGTTCTCGGGCTATCAGTATACATGGGATAATAAGCGGGATGGCGTGGAAAATATTCAGGTTCGGTTAGATCGAGCCACATGCACTGATTCTTTCTTACGGATGTTCCCCGAGACAACAGTTGAACACATCATGACCGAAGAGTCTGACCACCAAGCTCTGTTGGTCCGAGCGCTGGAGACGGCTCTACATCGAGATGGGCCAAAGGATAGAGCTTTTAGATATGAGGAAGCTTGGACTCGCCACGAGACCTATCAAGCTATGTTTGAAAAAGTGTGGGAGGCAGCAGGAACCGGGGACCAAGGTCTAGCTGCAGTGTGGCAGCGACTCAGAGGCACGACGGGGGCGATGCAAAGGTGGGCACGTGAAATTTTTGGCTCGATCAGAAGGATGATTGCAAAGTTAAAAGGGCAGCTGAGCGAAGCTAAGGTGAGAGCTCTTTCGACTGGACACTCACTGGAGGTCCGCGAGATTGAAGCGCAGGTGAGGGAAATTTATACACGTGAAGAGATCATGTATAAGCAGAGGTCAAGAGTGGACTGGTTGAGTGCGGGCGATCAGAACACAAAATATTTTCAGAGTCGTGCTACTCATAGGAAAAGGAAAAACACGATCAAAGCTCTTCGGGGGGAGGATGGAACTAGATGTACATTTGATGAACAGATGAGAGAAATGGCCGCCAATTTCTATGAGGGGTTGTTTACTTCGGATGGTACGTCGGGGGCCAATGTTCTACTATAGAACATACATCAAGTGGTCTCTCCGGATATGAATGACGCACTTACTGCTCCTATCACTGATGAAGAGATACATGCGACTCTATTCCAAATGGGGCCAACGAAGGCGCCCGGTCCGGACGGGCTTCCGGCTCTTCTCTACCAGCGGCACTGGCCGCAGGTCCGTGACGATGTGTGTCGAGCTGTGAGGGATTTCTTGGGTGGTGTGGCCGCCCCGGAGGATTTTAATGATGCCGTCATTGTCATGATCCCCAAGACCAACTCACCTGAGTTGTTGTCTCAGTTCAGACCAATTAGTTTGTGCAACGTGCTTTATAAGATTGCAACCAAAGTATTGGCCAATAGATTGAAAGGCATCCTCCCTATTCTTATCTCAGAGGAGCAAAGCGCGTTTGTACCGGGAAGTCTCATCACTGACAATGTCCTTGTTGCGTACGAGTGTGTTCATGCAATACGG
Source organism: Triticum aestivum (assembly GCF_018294505.1). Lineage (NCBI taxonomy): Eukaryota > Viridiplantae > Streptophyta > Magnoliopsida > Poales > Poaceae > Triticum > Triticum aestivum. Next base: position 570,526,325 of record NC_057803.1, on the reverse strand, counting down.
ACTAGGAAAAGGAAGAAACCATTATGCGCGGTAAAACTGGACATGATGAAGGTGTATGGTAGGGTTGAATGGGTATTTTTGCAACAAATGTTGGAGCAGTTTGGTTTTGCACCACAGTGGATTATGATGATCATGAGGTGTGTCACCACTGCTATTTTTTCTGTCAAGATGAATGGTGCTTGTTCTAGGAGGTTTTCACCCTCCCGGGACTACGACAGGGTGACCCGCTCTCCCCATATCTCTTCCTCTTTTGTGTTGAGGGTTTCTCGGCGCTATTGAAGAAGGCACAAGAAGACACTAAGATCAAAGGGGTGACTTTTGGGAGCACTGGCCCCCATGTAACTCACCTCCTTTTCACGGATGACAGCATAGTGTTTTTGGAGGGATCGAGGGACAATATGGAAGCCTTAAAGGAGATTTTAAATAGTTATGAAGCGGCTTCAGGGCAACGTGTGAACTTACAAAAATCTTCAATCTTTTTTGGCAAGGGGTGCGGAGATGATACAAAGGTAGCGCTGAAGAGTGCTCTTGGGATTGGGTCAGAAGCTCTAAGTGAGCGATATCTTGGGCTGCCAACACTGGTTGGTCGTTCTAAGGAGGGCACTTTCAAGTATGTCACGGAAAGTTCCAAGTCAAAAGTGGGTGGCTATAAGGGCCAAGGTTTGTCCAAAGAGGCGAAGGAGGTTTTGGTGAAATCCGGACTCCAAGCTGTACCTACATTCACCATGAGTTGTTTTCAGCTCACTAAGAAAACGTTCCAGAATCTGACTTCGATCTCTTTGAAATTCTGGTGAGGTGAATCGAATGGTGAAAAGAAAGTACATTGGATCTCTTGGCAAAAAATGTGTGCTGCAAAAAGAGTGGGGGGTCTCGGTTTCCGTGATCCTGAGGGCTTCAACCAAGCTTTGCTAGCAAAACAGGCGTGGAGGATTTTACAAGAACCGAACTCGCTGTGCGCAAGAGTTCTCAAAGCTCGCTATTTTAAGGAGCAAACAATCATGACGGCCACATGCCCTTCCAACGCCTCCTACACCTTCCGCAGTGTGCTGTATGGGAGAGATCTTTTAGAGGGAACAATATGGCGCATATGAGATGGTTCGAAGGTGAATATACACCATGACAACTGGATTCCGAGGCAGGGAAGTTTGAACCCACTGGGCCAATTCTTCATGCCCGGTGTGACAAGGGTGGCAGACTTGTTAACTCCAGACGGTCGTTCGTGGGATGCAGCAAAGGTGGATGCCATGTTCAGTCCGAGTGATGCGGCGGACATATAACATATCGCTATTGGGGGTCCGAAGGAACAGGATTATATGGCCTGGAACTATACAAAAAATGGGTGCTTTACTGTTAAATCGGCATACCACCTGAGAAGGGCGATGGGAAGAACGAGGACCGGACAACGGAGTCCTCTAATATTGTGTCTGCGCACAAGGGGTTCATGGCACTATGGGACACATGTGCATCGTCTAAAGCAAAGATTCATATGTGGCGTTTGATCAAAAATGGGTTGGCTGTGGGTTTTGAACTACATCGACGACGGAATAAACCGGGTGTTTTTTGTGTTGCATGCGGTAGAGAAGAAACCATCTATCACCGTTTTTGGGCATGCCAACATTCAGTAAGGTTCTTGTAGCTCTTTGCTACCTCTTGAGCACTGCATTGGTTTTCCCCGAAGAGGAAGGGATGATGCAGCTAAGTAGCGTATGTATTTTCCTCAGTTTTTGAGAACCAAGGTATCAATCTAGTAGGAGGCTACGCGCGAGTCCCTCGTACCTGCACAAAACAAATAGATCCTCGCAACCAACGCGAATAGGGGTTGTCAATCCCTACACGGCCACTTACGAGAGTGAGATCTGATAGATATGATAAGATAATATTTTTGGTATTTTTGTGATAAAGATGCAAAGTAAAATAAAGGCAAAGCAAAAAATCAAAGGAAATAACTAAGTAGTAGGAGATTAATATGATAAAGATAGACCCGGGGCCATAGGTTTCACTAGTGGCTTCTCTCGAGAGCATAAGTATTCTACGGTGGGTGAACAAATTACTGTTGAGCAATTGACAGAATTGAGCACAGTTATGAGAATATCTAGGTATGATCATGTATATAGGCATCACGTCCGAGACAAGTAGACCGACTCCTGCCTGCATCTACTACTACTACTACTACTCCACTCATCGACCGCTATCCAGCATGCATCTAGAGTATTAAGTTAAAAATAGAGTAACGCCTTAAGCAAGATGACATGATGTAGAGGGATAAACTCATGCAATATGATGAAAACCCCATCTTGTTATCATCGATGGCAACAATACAATATGTGCCTTGCTGCCCCTACAGTCACTGGGAAAGGACACCGCAAGACTGAACCCAAAGCTAAGCACTTCTCCCATTGCAAAAAAGATCAATCTAGTAGGCCAAACCAAACTGATAATTCAAAGAGACTTGCAAAGATAACCAATCATACATAAAAAAATTCAGAGAAGATTCAAATATTATTCATAGATAGACTTGATCATAAACCCACAATTCATCGGTCTCAACAAACACACCGCAAAAAGAACATTACATCAAATAGTTCTCCACAAGAGAGGGGGAGAACATTGTATTGAGATCCAAAAAGAGAGAAGAAGCCATCTAGCTAATAACTATGGACCCGTAGGTCTGAGGTAAACTACTCACACTTCATTGGAGGGGCTATGGTGTTGATGCAGAAGCCCTCCATGATCGATGCCCCCTCCGGCGAAGCTCCGGAACAGGCCCCAAGATGGGATCTCGTGGATACAGAAAGTTGCGATGGTGGAATTAGGTTTTTGGCTCCGTATCTGATCGTTTGGGGGTATGTAGGTATATATAGGAGGAAGGAGTACGTCGGTGGAGCAACAGGGGGCCCACGAGGGTGGAGGGC
>NC_057803.1:570513021-570523223 GCF_018294505.1 Triticum aestivum | reverse complement strand
TCCTCTTTTGTGTCTTGACGTAGGGTCCAAGTCTCCTGGGTCTTGTTCGTTGAGAAAATAATGTTCCCGAAGGTTTCATTCCGTTTGATATTCCTTTTCTTCGAAACCCTAAAACAGGCAAAAAAACAGCAATTCTGGGCTGGGCCTCCGGTTAATAGGTTAGTCCCAAAAATAATATAAAAGTGGAAAATAAAGCCTAATAAGGTCCAAAACAGTAGATAATATAGCATGGAGCAATCAAAAATTATAGATACGTTGGAGACGTATCAAGCATCCCCAAGCTTAATTCCTGTTTGTCCTCGAGTAGGTAAATGATAAAAACAGAAATTTTGATGCGGAGTGCTACTTGGCATAATTTTAATGTAATTCTTCTTAATTGTGGTATGGATATTCAGATCCGAAAGATTCAAGAAAAAAGTTTAATATTGACATAAAAATAATAATACTTCAAGCATACTAACAAAGCAATTATTTCTTCTCAAAATAGTATGTCCAAAGAAAGTTATCCCTACAAAATCATATAGTCTGGCTATGCTCCATCTTCACCACACAAAATATCTAAATCATGCACAACCCCGATGACAAGCGAAGCAATTGTTTCATACTTTTGACATTCTCAAAAAATCAATCTTCACGCAATACATGAGCGTGAGCCATGGATATAGCACTATAGGTGGAATAGAATGGTGGTTGTGGAGAAGACAAAAAGGTAGAAGATAGCCTCACATCAACTAGGCGTATCAACGGGCTATGGAGATGCCCATCAATAGATATCAATGTGAGTGAGTAGGGATTGCCATGCAACGGATGCACTAGAGCTATAAGTATATGAAAGCTCAACAAAAGAAACTAAGTGGGTGTGCATCCAACTTGCTTGATCATGAAGACCTAGGGCATTTTGAGGAAGCCCATCATTGGAATATACAAGCCAAGTTCTATAATGAAAAATTCCCACTAGTATATGAAAGTGATAACATAGGAGACTCTCTATCATGAATATCATGGTGCTACTTGGAAGCACAAGTGTGGTAAAAGGATAGTAACATTGTCCCTTCTCTCTTTCTCTCTCATTTTTGGGGCCTTTTCTCTCTTTTTATGGCCTCTTTTATTTCTCTTTTCGTCCGGAGTCTCATCCCGACTTGTGGGGGAATCATAGTCTCCATCATCCTTTCCTCACTGGGACAATGCTCTAATAATGATGATCATCACACTTTTATTTTTCTTACAACTCAACAATTACAACTCGATACTTAGAACAAAATATGACTCTATATGAATGCCTCCGGCGATGTACCGTGATATGCAATGAATCAAGAGTGACACGTATGAAAGAATTATGAATGGTGGCTTTGCCACAAATACGATGTCAACTACATGATCATGCTAAGCAATATGACAATGATGGAGTGTGTCATAATAAACGGAACGGTGGAAAGTTGCATGGCAATATATCTCGGAATGGCTATGGAAATGCCATAATAGGTAGGTATGATGGCTTTTTTGAGGAAGGTGTATGGTGGGTGTATGATACCGTGAAAGGTGCGAGGTATTAGAGAGGCTAGCAAAGGTGGAAGGGTGAGAGTGCGTATAATCCATGGACTCAACATTAGTCATAAAGAACTCATATACTTATTGCAAAAATCTACAAGTTATCAAAACAAAGTATTACACGCATGCTCCTAGGGGGATAGATTGGTAGGAAAAGACCATCGCTCGTCCCCGACCGCCACTCATAAGGAAGACAATCAAAAAATAAATCATGCTCCGACTTCATCACATAACGGTTCACCATACGTGCATGCTATGGGAATCACAAACTTTAACACAAGTATTTCTCAAATTCACAACTACTCAACTAGCACAACTTTAATATCACCATCTTTATATCTCAAAACAGTTATCAAGCATCAAACTTCTCATAGTATTCAACACACTCATAAGAAAGTTTTATTATTAATCTCGTATACCAAGCATATTATGAATTTAAGCAAATTACCATGCTATTTAATACTCTCAAAATAATCTAAGTGAAGCATGAGAGATCAATGGTTTCTATAAAACAAATCCACCACCGTGCTCTAAAAGATATAAGTGAAGTACTAGAGCAAAACTATATAACTCAAAAGATATAAGCGAAGCACATAGAGTATTCTAACAAATTCCAAATCATGTATGGCTCTCTCAAAAGGTGTGTACAGCAAGGATGATTGTGGTAAACTAAATAGTAAAGACTCAAATCATACAAGACGCTCCAAGCAAAACACATATCATGTGGCGAATAAAAATATAGCTCCAAGTAAAGTTACCGATAGAAGTAGACGAAAGAGGGGATGCCTTCCGGGGCATCCCCAAGCTTTGGCTTTTAGGTGTCCTTAGATTATCTTGGGGGTGACATTGGCATCCCCAAGCTTAGGCTCTTGCCACTTCTTGTTCCATAATCCATCAAATCTTTACCCAAAACTTGAAAACTTCACAACACAAAACTTAAGTAGAAAATCACGTGAGCTCCTTAGCGAGAGAAAACAACAGACCACTTCAAGGTACTTGAATGAACTCATTATTTATTTATATTTGTGTTATACCTAATGTATTCCAACTTCTCTATGGTTTATAAACTATTTTACTAGCCATAGATTCATCAAAATAAGCAAACAACACACGAAAAACAGAATCTGTCAAAAACAGAACAGTCTGTAGTAATCTGTATCTAGCGCAAGATCTGGAACCCCAAAAATTCTAAAATAAATTTCTGGACGTGAGGAATTTATCTATTAATCATCTTAAAAAAGAATTAACTAAATAGCACTCTTCAAATAAAAATGACAGCAGTTCTCGTGAGCGCTAAAGTTTCTGTTTTTTACAGCAAGTTCGACAAGACTTTCCCCAAGTCTTCCCAATGGTTCTACTTGGCACAAACACTAATTAAACACGAAAAACACAACCAAAACAGAGGCTAAATAATTTATTTATTACTAAGCAGGAGCAAAAAGCAAGGAATAAAAATAAAATTGGGTTGCCTCCCAACAAGCGCTATCGTTTAACGCCCCTAGCTAGGCATAACAAGCAAGGATAGATCTAGGTATTGTCATCTTTGGTAGGCAATCCATAAGTGGCTCTCATGATAGTTTCATATGGTAATTTTATTTTCTTTCTTGGAAAGTGTTCCATGCCCTTTTTAATGGAAATTGAAATCTAATATTCCCTTCCTTCATATCAATAATCGCACCAACCGTTCTAAGGAAAGGTCTACCAAGAATAATAGGGCAAGAAGGATTGCAATCTATATCAAGAACAATGAAATCTACGGGAAAATAATTCCTATTTGCAACAATAAGAACATCATTAATTCTTCCCATAGGTTTCTTAATAGTGGAATCCGCAAGATGCAAGTTTAGAGAGCAATCATCAAAGTTACGGAAATCTAGTAAATCACACAAAGTCTTGGGAATAGTGGAGACACTAGCACCCAAATCACACAAAGCATAAAACTCATGATCTTTAATTTTAATTTTAATAGTTGGTTCCCACTCATCATAGAGTTTTCTAGGGATAGAAACTTTCAAGTCAAATTTTTCTTCATAAGATTGCATCAAGGCATCAACAATATGTTCGGTGAAGGCTTTATTTTGACTGTAAGCATGTGAAGAATTTAGCACGGATTGCAATAAGGAAATACAATCAATCAAAGAGCAATTTTCATAGTTAAATTCCTTGAAATCCATAATAGTGGGTTTAGCAACATCTAGGGTTTTAATTTCTTCAATCCCACTTTTATCAATTTTAGCATCAAGATCAACAAATTCCGAATTCTTGGAACGCCTTCTAGGTAAAGGTGGATCATATTCAGTCCCATCACTATTAAGATTCATATTGCAAAACAAAGATTTAATATGGGAGACATCAATAACTTTTAGATCTTCATCATTTTCATAGGAACTAGAAGAACACGCTCTTATAAAGGCATCTTTCTTAGCACGCATCCTAGCGGTTCTTTCTTTGCACTCATCAATGGAAATTCTCATGGCTTTGAGAGACTCATTGATATCATGCTTAGGTGGAATATATCTAAGTTTCAAAGAATCAACATCAAGAGAAATCTTATCAACGTTCCTAGCCGACTCATCAATCTTAAGCAATTTTTCTTCAATCAAAGCATTAAAATTCTTTTGCAAAGTAATAAATTCTTTAATATTAGATTCAAAATCAGAGGGCATCTTATTATAATTTCCATAGTAATTTTTGTAGGAATTACCATAATTATTAGAGGGATTACTAGGATAAGGCCTAGGATTAAAATTTCCTCTATACGCGTTGTTACCAAAATTGTTCCTACCAACAAAATTCACATCCATAGATTCATTATTATTCTCAATCAAAGTAGACAAGGGCATATCATTAGGATCAGAAGAAACACTCTTATTAGCAAATAATTTCATAAGTTCATCCATATTTCCACTCAAAACATTAATTTCTTCTATCGCATGCACGTTTTTATTAGTAGATCTTTCAGTATGCCATTGAGAATAATTAACCATAATATTATCTAGGAGTTTAGTAGCTTCTCCTAAAGTGATTTCCATAGAAGTGCCTCCCGTGGCTGAATCTAAAAGATTTCTAGAAGAAAAATTCAATCCGGCATAAAAAAATTGTATAATCATCCACAAATTTAAACCATGGGTAGGGCAATTGCGTATCATTAGTTTCATTCTCTCCCAAGCTTGTGCAACATGTTCATGATCAAGTTGCTTAAAATTCATAATATCGTTTCTAAGAGAGATGATCTTAGCGGGAGGAAAATACTTAGAGATAAAAGCATCTTTGCACTTATTCCATGAATCAATACTATTTTTAGGCAAAGACGAAAACCAAGCTTTAGCATGATCTCTAAGCGAAAAAGGAAATAGCTTCAGTTTAACAATATCATTATCCACATCTTTCTTCTTTTGCATATCACACAAATCAACGAAGCTATTTAGATGGGTAGCGGCATCTTCACTAGGAAGGCCGGAAAATGGATCTTTCATGACAAGATTCAGCAAAGCAGTCTTAATCTCACAAGATTCAGCATCGGTAAGAGGAGCAATCGGAGTGCTAATAAAATAATTGTTGTTGGTATTGGTGAAGTCACACAATTTAGTGTTATCTTGAGCCATCGTGACAAACAAGAAACAAAAAGCAAGCGAGCAAAAAGAGGCAAATAGGGAAAGAGATGGAGGATAGAGAGAGAGGGCGAATAAAATGACAAGGGTGAAGTGGGGGAGAGGAAAACGAGAGGAAAATAGAAAATAATGTAATGCGGGAGATAAGGGTATGTGATGGGTACTTGGTACATTGACTTTTGTGTAGACCTCCCCGGCAATGGCGCCAGAAATCCTTCTTGCTACCTCTTGAGCATTGCGTTGGTTTTCCCCGAAGAGGAAGGGATGATGCAGCAAAGTAGCATAAGTATTTCCCTCAGTTTTTGAGAACCAAGGTATCAATCTAGTAGGAGGCTACACGCAAGTCCCTCATACCTGTACAAAACAAATAAATACTCGCAACCAACGCGAATAGGGGTTGTCAATCCCTACACGGCCACTTACGAGAGTGAGATCTGATAGATATGATAAGATAATATTTTTGGTATTTTTGTGATAAAGATGCAAAGTAAAATAAAGGCAAAACAAAAAGCAAAGGAAATAACTAAGTAGTAGGAGATTAATATGATAGACCCGGGGGCCATAGGTTTGACTAGTGGCTTCTCTTGAGAGCATAAGTATTCTACGATGGGTGAACAAATTACTGTTGAGCAATTGACAGAATTGAGCATAGTTATGAGAATATCTAGGTATGATCATGTATATAGGCATCACGTCCGAGACAAGTAGACCGACTCCTGCCTGCATCTACTACTACTACTCCACTCATCGACCGCTATCCAGCATGCATCTAGAGTATTAAGTTAATAACAGAGTAACGCCTTAAGCAAGATGACATGATGTAGAGGGATAAACTCACGCAATATGATGAAAACCCCATCTTGTTATCCTCGATGGCAACAATACAATACGTGCCTTGCTGCCCCTACTGTCACTGGGAAAGGACACCGCAAGATTGAACCCAAAGCTAAGCACTTCTCCCATTGCAAGAAAGATCAATCTAGTAGGCCAAACCAAACTGATAATTCGAAGAGACTTGCAAAGATAACCAATCATACATAAAAGAATTCAGAGAAGATTCAAATATTATTCATAGATAGACTTGATCATAAACCCACAATTCATCGGTCTCAACAAACACACCGCAAAAAGAACATTACATCAAATAGTTCTCCACAAGAGAGGGGGAGAACATTGTATTGAGATCCAAAAAGAGAGAAGAAGCCATCTAGCTAATAACTATGGACCCGTAGGTCTGAGGTAAACTACTCACACTTCATCGGAGGGGCTATGGTGTTGATGTAGAAGCCCTCCGTGATCGATGCCCCCTCCGGCGGAGCTCCGGAACAGACGCCAAGATGGGATCTCGTGGATACAGAAAATTGCGGCGGTGGAATTAGGTTTTTGGCTTCGTATCTGATCGTTTGGGGGTACGTAGGTATATATAGGAGGAAGGAGTACGTCGGTGGAGCAACAGGGGGCCCACGAGGGTGGAGGGCGCGCCTGGGGGAGGGGGGTAGGCGCGCCCCTACCTCGTGGCCTCCTCTTTTGTGTCTTGATGTAGGGTCCAAGTCTCCTGGGTCTTGTTCATTGAGAAAATCATGTTCCCGAAGGTTTCATTCCGTTTGGACTCCGTTTGATATCCCTTTTCTTCGAAACCCTAAAGCAGGCAAAAAACAGCAATTCTGGGCTGGGCCTCCGGTTAATAGGTTAGTCCCAAAATAATATAAAAGTGGAAAATAAAGCCCAATAAGGTCCAAAACAGTAGATAATATAGCATGGAGCAATCAAAAATTATAGATACGTTGGAGACGTATCACTCTTCCACTCAGAGAAGGGAGTTGTGGTGGCGATCCCACTGTGCACGACGGACTCCCAGAGTGCTCTAGCTCGCTGGCTCCTCGACTGGTTTGCCGGGGCATCTGACAAAGACCGAGAGGCAATGGTGCATTCGGTGTATGGCCTCTGGCTCGCCCGGAATAATGCTCGGGATGGCAAGCCGATCGCCCCAGCACATGAAATAATGAACTCTATTTTTGCCCATATGAGGGAATGGAGGGAGATACATCCATGGAAGACGGGCGCGCCTGTACGGCATGAACCACATCATTGGGAGCCCCGTGACGAGGGATGGGTTAAAGTAAAATCAGATGGAGCTGTGTCAAATTTTGGAGTGAAAGGAGGAGGACCGGTCCTTAGAGACCACAATGGCGCTTTTCTGGCAGCAACCTGTCATCATTTCCCAAACATTGTGGATCCGGAAGCTACTGAGGTACTAGCGTGCCGACGAGCCTTGTAGCTAGCTGCAGAAATTAACGCAACAAGAGTTCATCTGGAATTGGATGCTCAAGTTGTGGTGAATATGCTGAAACATTCAGCGAGGAATCTATCGGCTAACGGTCCTTGGATTGAGGAGGTGAAAGCTCTTCTTGGGTCCTTCGTCGAGTACAAGATATCGTGGGTTCGGCGTTCTGCTAATATTGCCGCGCATAAATTAGCTAAAGTAGGTGTTGGTGATGAATTGTGTAAGGTGTGGTTGGGGGTCCCCCCAGACTTCGTTCTTTCTGTAATCGCGGATGACATTCCAGTGTTTGAGTTTTAAATAAATGCGACAATATTTACCCTAAAACGCTTTTATACTATGGTACGGAGGGAGTAGTATTCCGGAGATTATGTGCTAAATAGGAAGGTCCGTAATGGGTGGACAAAATCATAACACTACAACCTCCTATCCATAATAAGTATCACATTCTTGAACTAACCACAATTCAAAACTATGACAATTATTTTAGATCTGAGGGAGTACCGTAATTATGATAGCACTCGTTAACTCACGCGCTTGTCTTGGGTCGGCGAATAGGAAGCATCCAGAGCTATTTTGGGAAGCTTCCTCCTTGGTTTTCAAGCCTGTCACCCAATTTTGGGAAGGTTTGTTCTGTAGTTTTACCATATTTTCTGGTTTACTTATGTTTTTTATTTCCATTTTTGTTTTTTTCTTGTTTGAAACACATGTTGAGTCTTTTTCAAATACACTTAAAAATTAGAAGAATATCATATGAATATTTTCTAAAACATTGAGATTTTTTTCAGATACAAGATGAGCATTTTTTTTACAATATTTTCAAATACACGTTAAATGTTTTTTGAATGCATAATGATTTTTTTAAACACATGGTGAACATTATTTAAACACATCATGATTTTTTTCAAATTGCTATTTTTCTTTCACACCAGTGAACATTTTAAATTTTAAATTTGTGATTTTTTTCATATTAAAACAAACCAAACCAAAAGAAAAAAATGACAGAAACAAAAGGAAATAAAGTCGAGTCTGTTGGCTGACTTGGAGGCACGGGTAGGCCATGGCGTGCTGTGATGGTGTCCTGGATTAGGGATCACTCACCATGTAGTCTCCCATCCAGGTGGGACGGGCTATGCACCCCCATGTCCATTCATCAGCGGGCCATGTCGAGGAGGCCCATGGCACGAAGGAGGAAACTTACATTCTTAAGAAGTTGCTCCCCACTACAAGTCATTCTTTCAACATGCATATAGTGATCCACCTCAGCATGCATGCCATGTCATCATTAAGTTATAAATAGCTATCTACTCTCGTCATTTTTTTTTCTCCTGAAACATCTGTTCCAAACTTCCCGTCTTCTCCATGGCAGCACTCCATGGTAATTACTCTCCCACCCATTAATTTCCCTCTTCCTATTTACCGTTTCCACCAAATATTATTCCTTAGCCTCTCATATATTGTTTCCATAATCTTCTCCATGGTAATTACACATCCACCTGTTTATTTCCTTCTTCCTTTTCACCTTCTCCATCAAATATTATTCATCAACCTTCGGTTAATATTTTCCACATCGGCCCAGGAGTAACCGATGATGGTGCTATATATTGCAGGTCCCCGATCGGTCTGGCCTCACCAAGAAAAGGTGTCGGAGGAGTAGGCCCAGAGGATTCCAGGTGAGCGATTCTTCTTGTTGCCCGTCTATTTTCTCCCTCATCCCTCCCGCACCCGTCACTGGCTCACATGCCCACGGTTCCTGGAGGCAGCAACGGTCGAGCACCCTTCATCCCCTCCCATATTAACAGGTTGCGGCAGCTCAGCGGGTTGGCGGCAATTTCGGCGCAAGCTAGAGGCACCAACGTGTGAGGCAGCAAGGCGGCGACCAAGGATCAGACGACAAGCCGGAGACAATGATGTGCGAGGCGGCGACCTAGTTCCAGACAACAAGAAGGAGGCTACAGGGCGATGAGTCCCAGTAGGTACATGCAAGCCATCACTATCCGTTTCCTGATTCAGTAGCACTAGCAAGTACAACACCATGTTAATATCCAGTTCTTCACCAGTTCTGTTGTAGCGCTTCTCACTTTCAGCCAACTTTGTTCAAGTAAACCTTTTTCCTACAGTAGATCCTTGTAACACCCCGGTGTAATGATGCTACAGTAACCCCTGGGGTTAAGTTAATCTTTTTGCTAAACATGTTCCTGATCATAATTGTCTCCTTTCTCTTTTAAATTCCAGTTGAATTCAAATTCAAATTTTGTCTGAAATTCAAAATGCTCAGACATGAAAACAAAAATGTTCATCATGTGCAGAATATTCCACAACTAATATTGGTGGTGAACCAACATTTTTGCAAAAAGGTTTGAGTGGCCTAAGCTACTTCAAACAGTGGCCTAAGAAATAAATTAAATGCCTTTTTAATTTATGAAAATGGCAAACTATTTCTAAAGCCTCACAATATTTTTGGGCAGTGCCTAATAATTCTTTGAGATTATTTTGTCCAATGGCATAATCTTTTGCAAAGTCTTTATTGGCTAAAAGAAAAAGAAAAGAAAATGCAAAAGTTGTTTACAAAAAAAAAGGGAAAAGAAGAGGGGGTGGGGGAGCCCTGGCCTCCCCTTGGGCCTCGGCGACCCACAGCCCCCTGCCCCCCCCCCCTTGGCCCCCAACCAGCCCAGCCGGCCCAACCTCCCCGGTCGCTCTCCCCTCCCTCCTGTTCCCCCGATGCGCGCCGCTACAGGGGCTCGTCGCCGCCCGACCACCTC
>NC_057803.1:570503429-570509120 GCF_018294505.1 Triticum aestivum | reverse complement strand
TTGTTGCAACCAGATGGTGGAGTCCAGGAGCCAGATGCCACCTTTGACGACTACTGCTACCCCGAGGGTGCCTACTACCACGTGACGGACGCCGATGACCAAGAGTAGTTAGGAGGCTCCCAGGCAGGAGGCCTTGCCTTTTCGATCGTTGTTGTTTTGTGCTAGCCTTCTTAAGGCAAAATTTGTCTAACTCACGTCTGTGCTCAGATATTGTTGCTTCCGCTGACTCTTTTGTTTTCAAGCTTATGTATTCGAGCCCTCGAGGCCCCTGGCTTGTAATATAAAGCTTGTATTATTTTAATTTGTGTCTAGAGTTGTGTTGTGATATCTTCCCGTGAGTCCTTGATCTTGATCGTACACATTTGCGTGTATGATTAGTGTACGATTGAATCGAGGGCGTCACAAGTTGGTATCAGAGCCGACTGCCTGTAGGTAGCCCCCTTTCCAACTCCTTGGCCGAAGTTGAGTCTAGTCATTGAAAAACTTTTTCTAACATTGGCTGTGTGGCTTACGGGCCCACGTTGCCATTGGGTGGTATTAGGATCTTTTACTCCTCGTCTATACTCTGGGACTCTGAACTCTCTTCTACTCGGGTTAAATGAATTTACTAACATTAGGATCCCGTGACCACATTCACCCCGAAGTTGGATGAAGCCATAGTTATTCCTTAGGATAGCTTTTTGAGTAGTGCACACCTTGTCGTGTTGACTACGGAGTGGAATCCATCGTACCTCCTTCATTATGCATGTTTTCATCATGGATGATCCTTATCTTTGCAAATGCTCAATGCTGAACTACCCCTGTTACATGTTAGCAGGATGGTTAGACCCGCTGGTCGTGGCTGTGGTGCCAACGACCCACCACCGCCTGAATTCTTTACTGGAATGAGGCAACAGTTCGAGTTAACTCGCCAGTTCATGGAAGGAATGATGTCTCAGTTTCCTCGTCCGAACATGAATCAACATCCAACCCGAGTAACTCTGCAGGACTTCATGCGCCTCAACCCATCTATCTACCGCAGCTCAACTCAACCCCTTGATGCTGATGACTGGCTCCGCGACATCACATATGAAATGGAGTCTGCTAGTGTTGCCCCTGCCAGCTATGTCACCTTCGCATCTTTCTTTCTGAAGGGTCCTGCTGCTCAATGGTGGGACAGCCACAGGCATACCCTACCTACTGGAACGGTCATTACTTGGCCGGATTTCCAAGCTGCCTTCCGTGCCCGTTTCATTCCTCAGGGAACCATGGACAGGAAGAAGCGAGAGTTCCGCAACCTCACCCAAGGCAACAAGACTGTAGATGCTTATCAACGGGAATTCTTGGAATTGTCCCGTTACGCTGAAGAAGACATTGCTACTGATGCTCGTAGACAAGAGAAGTTTCATGATGGACTTCACCCTGATATCAAGCTAGCATTGCTCGTTCATGACTTTGCCGACTTCGCCACCTTGGTGAACAAGGCTATTCAGGTTGAGACTGGTCTTCAGGAACACCAGGGATCCCTCAGGCGTAGCCGTGACGCTGGCCCATCTTCGGGCCCGTCAGCGCAGAAGCGTCGGATATGGATTCCCCACAGCATGTATCGTCCAACCGCACCTACACCAAGACAGTCCTATGCTGCACCTCGTCTGCCTCCTCCACCAGAGAGGCAGCCTCTTCGAGATGTACCATCCCAAGCTCCTGCTCCCGATCCCAATGATGGTCTGTGCTTCAGATGTGGCCGCCCCGGCCACCTTGCTAAAGAGTGCACTCAGAAAAAGAGCCAGCTGGCTCTATCTTCAACTGACCGTAACAATCAGCCCCATAACAACAATGCCAGACCTTATGGTCGTGGTCAGGCTAATCATATTGATCTGAATGAAGCTCAAGACCAGCCTGCCACTGTGATGGGTACTCTCCTTGTTAATTCAGTACCAGCTTCTGTTTTGTTTGATTCAGGAGCATCACATTCATTCATGTCAGAAAATTTTGCTTACGCACATGACATTCGATGCGAGCCCATGAACACTCCGATAGTGGTACGCACCCCTGCGGGCCGATGTCAAACTACCATGATTGGTCGCGACGTTCCTGTTGAAATTGAAGGGTTGGAATTCCTTGTTTCTCCCATTATTCTGGAGTCTTCCAATATTGACCTCATTCTGGGAATGGAATGGTTGAAAGCGCATACTACCTCTATCGTTTGCGCTACCAAGGTCGTTCACCTCCTACATCATTCAGATGAGATTGTAACCTACCATGCTCAGCTTGTTCAAAACGCTGAAGCACGACTTTATGCTTTGAATGCGTTGAACGCGACACCTCTTGAGGGAATTGAAAAGATTCCAGTCGTTCGCAACTTCCAAGACGTATTTCCAGAAGAACTTCCAGGAATACCCCCTGCCCGGGCTGTCGAGTTCGTCATCGACTTGAAACCAGGCACCGTTCCTATTGCAAAACGACCCTACAAGATGCCACCTCATGAACTCCTTGAGCTTAAGGAGGAAATCGACAAATCTCTTCACAAGGGTTTCATTCGTCCAAGTTCCTCTGCTTGGGGAGCACCTTCTCTCTTCGTCAAGAAGAAGGACGGTACGAACCGTTTGGTCCAAGACTATCGTCCTATCAACCAAGCTACAATTCAAAACAAATATCCCCTTCCTCGGATCAATGATCTGTATGATCAACTGGCTGGTTCATCGATATTCTCTAAACTCGACTTGAGGTTGGGTTACCACCAGATCCGTGTTCGTGAAGAGGATATTCCAAAGACCGCATTTGTGACTCGTTATGGTTCTTACGAGTACACCGTCATGTCATTCGGTTTAACCAATGCTCCATCTACATTCTCTCGTCTGATGAACTATATATTCATGGATTACCTCGACAAGTTCGTCGTAGTCTATCTGGATGATATACTGGTATATTCGAAGAATAAAGAAGAACATGCTGAACATCTTCGTCTTGTTCTGGAGAAGCTTCGAGAGCATCAACTTTATGCCAAGTATTCCAAATGTGAATTCTGGTTACCCGAAGTCACCTACCTTGGTCATGTTATCTCCAAGGATGGCATTGCCGTCAACCCAGAGCGCGTTCAGGCTATTCTTGACTGGACCCCTCCAAAGACTGTCAAGCAAGTCAGAAGCTTTCTCGGACTGGCCAGCTATTGTCGCCGCTTTGTCGAGAACTTCTCCAAGATCGCCAAGCCACTGACTAATCTGCTTCACAAAGGCGTTAAGTTCGATTGGACAGACAAATGTCAGGAAAGTTTCCAGGCACTCAAGGATAAACTGACTTCTGCCCCAGTGCTTGCTCCCCCTGATTCTCGCAAGGACTTTGTCATCTATTGTGATGCTTCACGTCAAGGATTAGGCTGTGTTCTAATGCAAGAGCGCAGGGTGATTGCCTATGCCTCCCGTCAAGTGCGTCCTCACGAAGAAAACTACCCGGTTCATGACCTTGAGCTTGCAGCGGTTATCTTTGCATTGAAGCTATGGCGACAATACCTTCTCGGTAATCGTTGTGAGATCTTCACTGATCATCAGAGTCTGAAGTACCTGTTTACTCAGCCAGATCTGAACCTCCATCAGCAGCGATGGATGGAAGCTATTGCTGACTACAACTGCGGTATATCTTATACACCTGGCAAGGCTAATGTAATGGCCGATGCCCTAAGCCGAAAGTCTTATTGCAATAATCACCAGGTCTACAAAGCTCAACCCCGCCTTTATGAAGAGCTATGCAAGCTGAACCTTCAACTAGTTCCACAGGGTTCTCTGAATAACCTTGTTTTGGAACCAACTCTTCTGAAAGCAATCAAGTCTGCTCAAGCCAAAGATGCTCATGTTGATCTGATGAAAAAGGATCTTGCCTTAGAGAAATCCAGAGATTTCTCACTTGGTGAAGATGGAACCTTATACTTCAGAGATCGCATTGTCGTACCCCGGTTCGAGCTTATGACAGAGAAGGTGATGAAAGAAGCGCATGACACCCCTCTCTCCATTCATCCGGGAAGTACCAAAATGTATCTAGACATCCGTCAGAAGTACTGGTGGTCTAAGATGAAGCAAGACATTGCTCGATATATTGAAGAATGTGACGTTTGTCGTCGCGTCAAAGCAGAACATCAAAAACCGGCTGGACTTCTACAACCGCTTCCGATTCCTGAATGGAAGTGGGATAAGATCCAAATGGACTTCGTCACTGGCCTTCCCAAGTCTCAGAAAGGTAACGATGCTATCTTTGTCGTCATCGACCAATTCTCGAAGGTTGCTCACTTTCTGCCAGTCAAGGAGACTATCACTGCTAGTCAATTGGCAACCTTGTATATCTCCAGAATTGTGTCACTCCATGGCATTCCGAAGGAGATCAGTTCAGACCGTGGCAGTATTTTCACTTCTAAGTTCTGGGATAGTTTCCAAGAGGCAATGGGAACTCATATTACCTGGAGCACTGCCTATCATCCCCAATCCCAGGGCCAAGTCGAGCGAATCAATCAAATTCTTGAAGACATGCTTCGAGCTTGTGTTATTTCTTTCGGCAAGAAGTGGGAAGAATCTCTCCCTTATGCGGAGTTCTCTTATAACAACAGCTATCAAGCCAGCTTGAAGATGGCACCCTTTGAAGTGCTTTATGGACGTAAGTGCCGAACCCCTCTGAATTGGTCAGAAACTGGGGAACGAGCACTCATTGGTCCGGACATTATTCAACAAGCTGAAGAGCAGGTTCGCATTGTCCGGGATAATCTCAAGGCGGCCCAATCCCGCCAGAAGAGCAACTATGACCGGAAACACTGGGGTTCAACTTATCAACCTGGTGAACAAGCTTATCTGCGTGTCACTCCTTTGAGAGGCACTCATCGGTTCGGAGTCAAGGGAAAGTTAGCTCCTCGCTACATTGGTCCCTTCCGTATTCTCGCCCGTCGTGGACTGGTGGCTTATCAACTGGAGTTGCCACCTCAGTTGTCTCACGTTCATGACGTCTTCCATGTGTCGCAACTTCGTCGATGCTTCAAGGATCCGGAACGTGAAGTGGATCCGGAATTGATTGAAATTCAAGATGATCTCACATACAAGGAGCACCCGATCTGCATTCTTGAAGAAGCTGAACGTCGAACCCGCCAGAAGGTTACTAAGTTCCTCAAGGTGCAATGGTCGAATCATACTAAAGAGGAAGCCACATGGGAACGCGAAGATAACCTCCGGGCTGAGTACCCCGATCTTTTCCCTTCTACCTCTTAATTCTCGGGACGAGAATTTCTTTTAGAGGAGGAGAGTTGTAACACCCCGGTGTAATGATGCTACAGTAACCCCTGGGGTTAAGTTAATCTTTTTGCTAAACATGTTCCTGATCATAATTGTCTCCTTTCTCTTTTAAATTCCAGTTGAATTCAAATTCAAATTTTGTCTGAAATTCAAAATGCTCAGACATGAAAACAAAAATGTTCATCATGTGCAGAATATTCCACAACTAATATTGGTGGTGAACCAACATTTTTGCAAAAAGGTTTGAGTGGCCTAAGCTACTTCAAACAGTGGCCTAAGAAATAAATTAAATGCCTTTTTAATTTATGAAAATGGCAAACTATTTCTAAAGCCTCACAATATTTTTGGGCAGTGCCTAATAATTCTTTGAGATTATTTTGTCCAATGGCATAATCTTTTGCAAAGTCTTTATTGGCTAAAAGAAAAAGAAAAGAAAATGCAAAAG
>NC_057803.1:570359047-570499322 GCF_018294505.1 Triticum aestivum | reverse complement strand
TTGTTGCAACCAGATGGTGGAGTCCAGGAGCCAGATGCCACCTTTGACGACTACTGCTACCCCGAGGGTGCCTACTACCACGTGACGGACGCCGATGACCAAGAGTAGTTAGGAGGCTCCCAGGCAGGAGGCCTTGCCTTTTCGATCGTTGTTGTTTTGTGCTAGCCTTCTTAAGGCAAAATTTGTCTAACTCACGTCTGTGCTCAGATATTGTTGCTTCCGCTGACTCTTTTGTTTTCAAGCTTATGTATTCGAGCCCTCGAGGCCCCTGGCTTGTAATATAAAGCTTGTATTATTTTAATTTGTGTCTAGAGTTGTGTTGTGATATCTTCCCGTGAGTCCTTGATCTTGATCGTACACATTTGCGTGTATGATTAGTGTACGATTGAATCGAGGGCGTCACAATCCTCTATTTTCCTATTGAAGATCCCCTATTTTTCTAATGAAAATGCTTCCCCGCTAAATGGCTCAGGGGTTTCTGAAAGTGCGTTATATCGACTAGAGGGGGGGGGGGTGAATAGGCAATTTTTATGAAAGTCTTCAAAATGTGGGAGTTATGAAGACAAACAGCAAAGATTATGCCTATTACTATGCAGCGGAAGTTAGATTACACTAGGCAAGCCATGGTCAAGTATTCAATAGAGTGAAAGCACGAAGACAAACAACTGCAGTGTAATAAGGATCCGGTAGGAAGAAGTTGTGAAGCCAAACAAATCATACATTCACATTGTGAAGACAAAAGATATAGCAAGCATGCAATGGCTTCACAATGTGTAATAGTAAGAAAAGGAAGTGAAGATGAAACCAGTGACTCATTGAAGACAATGATATGTTGGACCAGTTCTAGTTGCTGTGACAACTATACGTCTGGTTGGAGCGGCTAGGTATTTAAACCTTAGGACACACAGTCCCGGACACCCAGTCCTGAACACACAGTTCAGGACACCAAGTCCTCACCGTATTCTCCTTGAGCTAAGGTCACTTAGTCCTCGCCCAATCACTCTGGTAAGTCTTCAAGGTAGACTCCCAAACATTCACAAACTTCATTCACTGGCAATCCACAATGTCTCTTGGATGCTCTGAACGCGACACCTAACCGTCTGGAGGATTCACAGTCCTCAAGTGTAATAAGTCTTCAGATCACACAGACAAGAAGACTTAAGTGATGCCCAATTTACTCTGGCTCTGGGTGGTTAGGGCTTTTCTCCTCACTAGAAATTTTCTCTCAAAGGCTTCGAGGTGGGTTGCTCTCAAACGACAAAAGCCGTGCACTGAAATCTGAGCAGCCAACCGTTTATGGTTGTGGGGGTGGGCTATTTATAGCCACTTGGCAACCCGACCTGATTTGTCCGAAATGACCCTAGGTCACTAAGGAACTGACACGTGTCTCAACGGTCAGATTTCAAACTCTCATGGCAACTTTACTTGGGCTACAAGCAAAGCTGACTTGTCCGGCTCTGGACAAGATTCGCTTTCATTGTCTTCAGTCGAAGACATATGTTTTTTGATTTAGGCATCACTTCAGTCATTCTGACTAGTTCTCCTGGACCCCACTTAACAGTACGGTGGTTCCGATGACTCAACACAAAAGAAAAAGAACTACGAAAGATCTAAGCCTTCGAGCTCCATAAGCTTCATAACATGTCTTCTTTTGTCATAGTCTTCATTGTGAATATCTTCATATACCACCTTTGTCTTCAATGTCTTCATACATTTTTAGGGGTCATCTCTGGTAGTAAAACCGAATCAATGAGGGGCTTCTACCTGTGTTTTCCTGCAATTCTCGCAAACACATTAGTCCCTCAACTAGGTTTGTCGTCAATACTCCAAAACCAACTAGGGGTGGCACTAGATGCACTTACAATCTCCCCCTTTTTGGTGATTGATGACAAACTAGTTGAAGTTTTCAACGGGAAATATAATGTGTGAAATTTGTAAAGGATAGGGAATTGTCTTCATAAGTTGCAAGGGCTCCCCCTGAAGATGTGCATATAAGTTGATTTGCTTTTGGAATGCAAGTGCACATGGCAGGTTGTACTTGTGGAGATCCACTTCAGCTTATGATGACAATCCACTACGCATGTGAAAGTATATGAAGATAATGACATGCATAATGGAAAATGGACGTCTGCAAAATATGATAAGTGCGGAATTTATCATCGCACATGCGGAATTTATCTTCGCAAACAGGGTGGCAGACGACCATCGAGTCTTAGTGTTACAACTCAAAGAACCAAATGAAGCAAAAACGAGAGTTGTAAGCACGAAGCAAAATGTAGCAAAAATATAGCACCTGCCCATATGGACCCGCTTGAAGACTATCAACCCATATGCTTCTCCCCCTTTTGTCAGCAAGGACTAAAAAGGTTTGAAGACATAGGGTATCTACTCGTTTCCAGAAGCAGCAGGGTCATTGGAAGTGTTTGGCGGTGCAGACGAGCTTGGAGGTGCTGAAGCAGGTGGCGGTGATGTAGCATCGTCGTCTTCATCAATGATCCTTGCAGTAACTGTGGCAGCAGATGAAGAAAACTCAGAGTCTTCAAGTGATGGTGTGTTGCGCATCACAGCCCTTCTAGGGGGTGTGGTGTCAAACTTGAAGTGCTCAGTGAAGCCATCCTCTTCAAGTTCAACTTCAGTACATATCATTGAGAGCCCTTTCCATGTACGACGGCGGGTTTCATGTGTAATGAAGGCATTCTTGGTGGCAAGGTTTCGAAGACGATTGACATCCACCAAGAGGCTTTTCATCTGACGCTTTAGCCAGTCGTGATGCCTATCTTGTTTTTGGTGAAGGGCCACAAGAAGCTCTCGGTCAGTGAGGGCACGAGCGTGCTTCTTGGGTCTTTGAGCATTTGTGCTGTCTGTGGCTTCAGTAGATGCTGGGCATGGTGCACGTGTAGTGCCAGGCAATGGATACACCCTGGATATGGCTTCAACACCTTCAACATTCTGCGTGAAGCTCTGGTGTTCTGCATTCTGAAGATTTAAAGGTTGCTTTGCAGGTTCAGGATATATGGCTTCAGCAGAGGTATCTACATCTGGCAAGAAGATCCGATGGTTTCAGGCTGAGGGCTGATACAAGATCGCAGAGTGCAGTTTGATCAGCCTCATCACCCAAGGAGCATAGAACTTCAAACCAAATAATTCTGAGCCTGACGCTGCAAGTTGGCGTATGAAGAAATCCTGTGCGTTGAACCATTTGCCATGAAGGATACAGAATATCATAGTCTTCGTTGCACCTTCGACCTTGGCATTTGGAGAGTGCCCTTTAATAGGCCAGAGAGTCCGCAGATGATGTGATATATGGTCCTGGGCAGGAACTCAAAGTCTTCAACGAAGAACTCTGTTGGATAAGGAGCATCGTGGGGCAATGGCTTCATCATTGAGAGCATCTGACTCATATTTGGTTCAGGCCTCTGGAATATGCTCTCAATAGCTTCAGCATGTAGTTGACAGCCTTCCTCGTAGTATTTGCCAGGAGTGGGCAGGCCAGTGAGCTCAATGATATCAAATGCATTGGCTTCATGATGGACATTTCCGGTCATCCACTCCAGTACCCAAGTCTTCGGATCTCTGTTGTATCCTTTAATGTGGAGGGTGGCATAGAACTGAAGCAGAAGCTCTTCATTCCAGTGCTCTTCATTAGTCACAAACGGCACCAGACCCACTTGCCTAAAGCAATCCAAAGCTTCCTCAAGATAGGGCAGACCAGCAATGGCTTCAACCTCAAGGCGCTTGTGTGGGAAGATGCGACCTTGGTTGTATAGGATGCTTGAGTAGTAGCTGCGCTGAGGATAGCTCCAGAACCTATCTGATACAATCCTTTCCCTTGAGTAGGGGTTCTTGGAGCTGTTGAAAAATGCATTGTCTGCCTTGAAGCTATTTATGTCAAAGGAGCCAGGTGCTAATGTAGGACCTGGGAACCTTGGAAGCCTTGGGACTGGCTTCTAGACATGAGGCCTGTGCTCAACATGATAATCAAATTGAGGACCTGCAGCAGACTCAGGAACAGAAGTGTCTGGCTCAGTAGCTTTGCTGTCTGCTGAAGCGTTTGGTGGGCGGGCTCCTCATTGGCTTCAGTGTTTGTGGTGGCAGCCTCAACATTTTCTTCCTCCGCTTGTGTAATTGGAGGGACAACCTCAGGCACGTTCTCCTGGAGAACTGCATCTTGATCTAGCGGGGAAGTGGGTTCTGGTGGTGCTTCTTCATTGTCTTCGGCTGATGCAGCCGGAATTTCTTCGTATGGACTTAAGGCCTTGGACCTTTGCGAAGCCTACGGAACGCAGACGACGCATGTGGGGTTGGAGTGGGCTGGGCCTCAAAGTCTTCTTCCTCCTGAGGGCGATCCGCCCATGACTCATCTTGTGCCATTGGCGTCAGAGGACGACCAATGCTGATGAGTTCGCTTGTTTCAAGCTGAGGAAGGGCTGCATCATCTTGTACATTGTCTTGGTGACCAATGTCTTCAGCAGCTATGGGGTCGGCTGCTGGAATATCTTCAGCTTCAGGAGCCTCTGTGGGAGCAGGCTCATGAACTGTCAGTCGTCTTTCTGCGTTGGGGTGAATGACAGAGAGGGGTTTAACCATCAAGGGCTCTGTGGGAGCAGCCCGAGCTTTCTTGATCTTGCGCTTCTTCTTGGTGGGGTCAGAAGGAGAGGCTTCAGAGTGTTTCCTCTTCCTAGCTTCAGCCTCTGCATTCCGTGTCTTCTTAAGCTCTGAGGCAGTTGACCGGCTCTTTGGCTTCGAGCCAGTCGTGGCGGTTGGGAAGACAATCGGAATAGCTTCTTGTCTTGGTGCCTCCGGTTCATTCACAGCAGGTTGCTTCTTCTTCTTCGCGGCCATCTTGGGGTCGATGCCAGGACGCCCAAGTGCCTTGCGCTTCCCGGCCTCATTGTAGGCCTGCACACATCGTTCTGCCAGTGACTTCATCCGCTCACGCGAGCCCTGAGCTTCAGCATGCTTCTTCAGGAAATTTTCCTTGAGCTCATGCAACATGGTTTTGAAGCTCTTCACTTCCTGCACGCTGAGCCTGGCCATGTGTTTCTTGAACTGAGCCTTTTCATGATTAATTTTCTGCTTCAGCTCAACTATGCGCTGAGCAATGGCAAGTTCTGAAGCAATTGCGCCTTGGAAGGCGACGCTGAGGCCGACAGGCAGCTGCAGATCTTTGAAGCTTATGTCTGGGGAGGCAAACCATTCGTCGATGAAGTTGTGGATGATGGCGACATCAAAGAGAGGCAAATTGTTGAAGATTTCAGCTTCTTCTTTGCTTTTGATAAGCTGCTCTAGAGCGTCATCTCCAAGATCTTCATCGCTAGATAGATCATTGGCTTCGCTGCGCAGAATGGCAGCAGCAGTGAGCTCTTTGCCGGTTTGTTGCTGGGGCTCCTTTTCTTTCTGTGGCTTGGAGACGCGGGATACGTCTTTAGACTGCACACCGACTTCAGGAGGTGCAGTTTTCAATGGCTTCGCCCTTGAGATTTTTGAGGCAGGGGCTGGCTTTGAAGCTTTTGGCTTCTTTGACTGCTTTAGCTTTGGCACAGCAGGAGCTTCATCAGACTCAGAGTCAGCTGGAGGGTCATTCACGGCAGTCCCTTGGACTAAGATGCGAGTGATGAGGCCCTCAAGATTGGCATACGGACCGATGATGTTGGGTTCTGCATAGCGTGTGCCATCTGCCCTTGGTGCGGAGGGACCAGGGTTGAAGTCTAACCCAAATTTCTTCTTGTTCAGCTTCGCTGATTGTTGGGCAAACTGGTAGTTGCGCTTGAACAGATTGTCGTCACGACACCAGAGGAGTGACGACGGATGCGCATCATCAGGCTGTGGTCCTCGGACCATGCATGGGTAGAAGCCTTGAGCAATGGCTTCATCTCTGGTCCTGGGTAAGAGATTCTTGAAACGGATGTCCCCCCATGGTCTCCTGATGGCACTTTTCTCAGCATACTCCTCGGTGACGAAGCGGTATTTGAACCATTGTTCTGCCCAATAGCGTCGAATCCATTGGATACGAGTCTTGCGCTGCCCATAGTTCTCTTCAGGATCTGTTTTATACATTTCTGCCAGGTCTTCAGGCAGATCTTTGGAAGTTCCTTCACGTCTCTGTCTGCCCCCCTTCCTTGCTGCTGCTTCTGAAGCCATAAACTTTAACTTGAAAGGCTTCAAAGCTTTCAAAGGCTTCAAAGGCTTTCTTTTGATGGACCAACAGGAACTGGCTTCAGGAGAGTTTATGTGATGCTGTAGGAATTCTGCAAATGAATGCAAACTATGAGAACCGAAGGATTCTCCCACGGACATGTACCTGTGACAGCATTAAGGTGCGAGGGAAGGGGAAGAGGTCATATGCATTCTCAGAAGTTTTTGAAGATTAATCAGTTTAGAAGACATTAACCTCATCGTGCGAAGACATTCACTCATAGATAAGAAGTTGGTTCCAGATTTGTACGAACCCACAGATCAGTACAAGTGAGGAATCTAACTGCTTCATGAAGCACAAGTGAATATACTAGGCATGTTATGAGATGCAGATTGAGAGATCTATCTTATGTGAAGAGAAACTTCTTATGGTAGAAAGTGACAGAACCATGAGATTAAAAGAGGCAGTAAAAAGAAGTTTTATTTACCACACTTGGAACTTCTAGACGGAAAGGAGTTGATGTCGAGCAGTTCAGTCCTCCGTGCCCTAACTTGACGACGGAAAACACCTACGGCGACGGCGAAGAGGACGATGTCCGCGGTCGGCATGAGGACGGCGTTGGAGAGGTTGCGACAGTGAAGCGCTTCGTCTCCGGCGTCGTTGAGAGCTAGCGGTGGCGCTAGGGTTCGTGCGAGGGTGGAAGAAGGAGATAATGACCGCGGTAAGTGTGAACTTATAGGCGCAGGGGCGACACTGCGCTATTACTCAGGTGCCCCTGGCGATTCGCATTTGAGTAGTACATGGCCATCATGCGGTATTTTGGGGGCAGTTCCACATCCCACGCACGCCTGGATTGTCGGGCGGTCGTTCCTACTTCTCCGGATTTTATGTGGAGGAATGAGCATTGAAAACGGACTTTATGGTTGTCTCTTTATCTTCTGCTGACAAGGACGCAGTGAAGACATTCGACAGTTTCAATAGAATGCATATGACTTGGAGAGATAGAGTTTAAGATAGAAAGCATAGAGAAGTTTGGGGTCAGATCACATTCACTTAGTTCAAAAGATTCAACACGAAGACATAGCTATAAGTGAATGCTGTAGAGGACAGAACACTAGCATATATATATATATCTATACAATCAACGTAGTGAAGATAATCATGATGACATATTCGAAGCCAAACCAAATGTGAAGATATTGCAAGGTAACGCCATGAGTGAAACACTTCAAAATAGAACGTTTGGTGGTGGCGTTACCCACCGTATAGGAAGTATTAGACCCAGACACGGCGCACAATTATCGTGGCGCTCCGAAGTCAAATTCCACATTAATGTATTCACACTTAGAGTGTATGTCTTCATTGAATGAAGATATACTTTACTTTGTGTGTTGCACATCTAAGTCATCAATATGCATAAGTGTTAGGATGTGTGCCTAATCACAGGACATTTGAGGATTCCAAGATATTTAGCTCACACCGTAACTTGCAAAATCTCTTCTCATCCAAGGGCTTGGTGAAGATATCTGCCAATTGCTCTTCAGTGTTGACGTGTATGATATCAATGTCTTCCTTCACAACATGATCTCTGAGAAAGTGATGACGAATTTCAATGTGCTTTGTCTTCGAGTGCTGAACTGGGTTGTTGGCAATCTTGATGGCGCTTTCGTTGTCGCAGTAAAGTGGCACTTGCTTCAGATGAATGCCATAGTCCTTGAGTGTTTGCTTCATCCACAGAAGCTGAGCACAGCAAGATCCAGCAGCAATGTATTCAGATTCAGCAGTGGAGAGAGATACACAGTTCTGCTTCTTTGAAGACCAACATACAAGTGATTGTCCCAGAAAATGACATGTGCCTGATGTAGACTTGCGATCAACTTTGTCACCAGCATAATCAGCATCCGAAAATCCAACCAAATCAAACTCTGAGCCCTTGGGATACCATAATCCTAGAGTTGGGGTGTGAGTCAAATATCGAAGAATTCGCTTCACAGCTAAGTGATGCGACTCCTTTGGTGCCGCTTGAAATCGAGCACACATGCAAACACTAAGCATAATATCTGGCCTAGATGCACATAAATAAAGCAAAGAACCAATCATGGAGCAGTATACCTTTTGATCGAACTCTTTACCATTGTCATTAGGACCTAGATGATGTTTGGCTGGCATTGGTGTTGTGAAGCCTTTGCAGTCTTGCATACCGAACTTCTTAAGGCAATCTTTGAGATACTTCTCTTGAGATATGAAGATGTCATTGCGTTGTTGTCGTATTTGAAGACCAAGGAAGAACTTCAGTTCCCCCATCATGGACATCTGATATTGCTCTTGCATCATATATCCAAACTCTTCACTGTACTTCTGATTGGTGCAGCCGAAGATAATGTCATCCACATATATTTGGCACACAAACAGTTCACCATCATATATCTTCGTGAAAAGAGTGGGATCCAGGGAACCAGGTATG
Source organism: Triticum aestivum (assembly GCF_018294505.1). Lineage (NCBI taxonomy): Eukaryota > Viridiplantae > Streptophyta > Magnoliopsida > Poales > Poaceae > Triticum > Triticum aestivum. Next base: position 570,490,722 of record NC_057803.1, on the reverse strand, counting down.
AAGCCTTTGCTCTTCAGGAAGTATTTGAGTGTGTCATACCAGGCCCTAGGGGCTTGTTTGAGGCCATACAGAGCCTTGTTGAGCTTGTATACCATGTCAGGATGTTTTGGATTTTCAAAGCCAGGTGGTTGTGCAACATACACTTCTTCTTCAATCTTGCCATTGAGAAAGGCACTTTTCACATCCATTTGATATAGAAGTATGTTATGATGATTTGCATATGCCAACAGTATGCGTATGGCTTCAAGCCTTGCCACAGGAGAAAATGTTTCATCGAAGTCAATGCCCTCCACTTGAGTATATCCTTGAGCAACAAGACGAGCTTTGTTTCTGACAACTTGACCATGCTCATCTTGCTTGTTGCGGTATATCCATTTGGTGCCTATTATATTGTGCTTCCGTGGATCAGGACGCTTAACCAGTTCCCATACATTATTCAGCTCAAACTGTTGAAGCTCTTCTTGCATAGCTTGAATCCATTCAGGTTCCATGAAGGCTTCTTCAACTTTCTTGGGTTCTGATATGGAGACGAATGCGAAGTGCCCACAGAAATTTGCTAGCTGAGTTGGCCTTGAACGAGTGAGTGGACCAGGTGCATTGATGCTGTCAATTATTCTGTCAATCTGCACTTCATTGGCAACACGAGGATGTACAGGGCGAAGACTTTGCTCTTGCTGATCTGTGTTGTTGTTGGGAGGAATGTCTTCAGGCTGAGCATTGTCTTCATGTTGATCAGGTGCTGAGATGATAAGTTCTTCTTCAAGATGAGTTTCAGAAGGTATAATCTCTCCAGTTCCCATAAGCTTGATTGATTCAGTAGCTGGAACTTCATCTAGCACATTTGGCAGTTGCTCTCTTTGTGAACCATTTGTCTCATCAAACCGCACATCCACTGTTTCAACCACTTTGTAATGGAAGAGATTGAAGACTCTGTAGGAGTGTGAATCCTTTCCATATCCAAGCATAAAGCCCTCATGTGCTTTTGGTGCAAACTTTGAGGTGTGGTGTGGGTCCTTGATCCAGCACCTTGCGCCAAATACTCTGAAGTAACTGACATTTGGCTTCTTGCCAGTTAGGAGTTCATAAGATGTCTTGTTCAGAAGCTTGTGAAGATAAACACGATTGATTGTATGGCATGCAGTGTCAATGGCTTCTGTCCAGAATTTTCTTGGAGTCTTGTATTCGTCTAGCATTGTTCTGGCCATCTCAATGAGTGTTCTGTTCTTGCGTTCGACGACGCCATTCTGATGTGGCGTGTACGGAGCTGAGAATTCATGTGTGATGCCCAAGGTATCAAGATATGTATCAAGGCCAGTGTTCTTGAATTCAGTGCCAGTATCACTTCTGATGTGCTTTATCTTGGCGCCAAAATTGTTCATTACCCGATTGGCGAAGCGTCTGAAAACATCCTGCACTTCAGTCTTGTAAAGGATTATGTGCACCCAAGTATATCTAGAGTAATCATCAACAATCACGAAGCCATAGAGGCAAGCAGTAGTAGTAAAAGTTGAGTAGTGAGTGGGACCGAGAAGATCCATGTGGAGCAGTTCGAAGGGTTGAGTAGTAGTCATGATTGTCTTCGAAGGATGTTTTGCCCTTGTCATCTTCCCTGCTTCACAGGCACCGCATAAGTGATCTTTCTTGAACTTGACGCCCTCGATGCCTATGACATGCTTCTTCTTCGCAAGGGTGTGGAGGTTCCTCATGCCAGCATGCCCAAGCCTCCGATGCCAAAGCCAGCATTCTGAAGCTTTTGCAAGAAGACATACTGCAAGTTGTGGCCCTGCTGAGAAATCTACCACATACAAATCACCTTTCCGATACCCTTCAAACACTAGAGACTTGTCAGATTCCATTAGTACTAGGCACCGATATTTTCCAAACATTACGATCATATTCAAATCGCAAAGCATTGAGACAGACATTAAGTTGAAGCCAAGGGATTCAACAAGCATGACTTTATCCATGTGTTGATCCTTTGAGATTGCAACTCTACCTAGACCCAATACCTTACTTTTACCAGTGTCAGCAAATGTGATGTGGCTCTTGTCGGATGGACGTAAGGTTGAGTCCATAAGAAGGCTTCTTTTGCCAGTCATGTGATTTGTACACCCACTGTCAATAATCCATTCTGAAGACTTTGAAGTCGCTGGTGTTGTACCCTACAGTGCAGTTAGGGGGATAGGCTTCACGAAGAGAATTTTGAAGCAAAAACATTTGACGAACTAGTGGGTTATGAAAACTTAGATCCAAATTAGGACTAATAGGGAGAGTAGCATGCGATTCAGGAATGAGGTACATAATGATGCCATTCGGGCATTTTATCTTGCGCCCTACAAGATTTTTAAGGTCCCCAGCAATAGCGTCAGAAGATTTTGTTTTTCTGCTGGAGACCTTTCCCTGCAAAAGAGAGTTAAGCTTTCTTAACCACCCACATTTTCAAGGGTGGCTTAGAAGTAATAAGTCTAAGTGCAGCATCTGAGAATTTTGGCTTTGAAGCCTTAGCAAACAGTCTAGCAGATGGACAATAATACTCATAGGAATAAGCAGAATAATTTTTGGTCATATGAACATGACGATTCGAAGAACCGCTCTCATATTCATATGCCTGAGTATGGTTTCCCTGCAAAACATTTGCGTTAGTGTGACTCAGGTGAGTCCTCTGTTTGTATGAAGCCTTTGGACCGTATGAAGCCTTTGGTCTGAGGTTTGTCTTCTTCAAGTGAGGTGTCATGAAGACATTCACAGGAAGATTTTCCAAACACTTTTTCGGAACCCAGATCTTCTTCATAGGCGATCCATTCCTGCAGTTAGTACTAATGTACCTGGCAAACACTTCACCATTCTGATTCTTAAATAGTTTATAGTTTGCATCAAAGGATTCATCAATGATAATGGGGTTAGCACAAGTGAAGCCGGATAAATTGGATGGATCTGCTGAAAGTTCCTTTGCAGCAACCCATGTGGTTTTGGGGTACTGCTCAGGTTTCCAGTAAGAGCCATCTGCATTTATTTTCCTCACGAACCCAACACCCTCTTTCCTAGGGTTTCAGTTCAGAATCTGCTTCTTGAGGACATCACATAATGTCTGATGCCCTTTAAGACTTTTGTACATCCCTGTTTCAAGCAATGTCTTCAACCTAGCATTCTCATCAGCAATAGCAGTGGTATCCTCAGCAGAGGGGTTAGTTACCACATCAACAGTTGAAGACATTGCAACAGCAGTAGCAGTGGAACATTCAGCAACATAAGTAGCATTATCACGCTCAATGCATTTAAGACATGGTGGTTCAAATCCTTCCTGAGCGGAACTGATCTGTTTGGCGCGAAGTGACTCGTTTTCCTTTTGAAGATCTTCATGAGCCGCTCTCAATTTCTCAAGTTCTTGCTTCCTTTGAAGATAATCATAGGAAAGCTTTTCATGAGTTGTTGAGAGAGTATCAAGACGATCTTCAAGTTCCTGATACTTAACGTGAAGATTTTTTATGTCTTCAATTAAGGATTCAGATCGAGTCATTTCTGCACCCAACAGATCATCGCTTCTGTCTAACAGTTTTTGAATATGTTCCATAGCTTTCTGTTGTTCAGTTGCAATTTTAACAAGTGTTTTGTAGCTGGGTTTTGAATCACAGTCAGAGTCATCGTCACTAGATGTTTGATAGCGAGTAGTGCGTGTTTACCTTGGCACCGCGTGCCATGAAGCAGTAGGTAGGAGTGGAGTCGTTCCTGTCATTTGCGTCGGTGTTGGTGATGCAGTCATTGTCTTCAGTGTTGAAGATGGACTTGGCGACGTATGCTGTTGCCAGACTCGCAATGCCGGAATCAGACTCCTCCTCAGACTCCACCTCTGCCTCCTCAGAAGTAGACTCCTCCTCTGAATCCATTTCCTTGCCAACAAACGCACGTGCCTTGCCAGATGAGCTCTTCTTGTGTGATGAAGACTTTGAGGAAGACTTGGAAGAAGACTTTGAGTATTTCTTCTTCTTCTTGTCGTCGGAATCAAATTCCTTGCTCTTCTTCTTCCTTCTGTTCTCATTGTCCCATTGTGGGCACTCAGAGATGAAGTGTCCAGTTTTCTTGCACTTGTGACATGTTTTCTTCTTGTAGTCATGAGCAGAAGCTTCATCATTCCTTGAGCTTGATCGTGAAGATTTTCTGAAGCCTTTCTTCTTGGTGAATTTTTGGAACTTCTTCACTAGCATTGCAAGTTCTCTTCCAATGTCTTTAGGATCATCAGAACAGCTGTCAGATTCTTCTTCAGATGAGGAAACAGCTTTTGCCTTCAAGGCACGAGTTCGCCCATAGTTTGGACCGTAGATATCTCTTTTCTCAGAAAGCTGAAACTCATGTGTGTTGAGCCTCTCAAGTATGTTAGATGGATCGAGTGTCTTGAAATCAGGACATTCTTGAATCATCAGGGCTAGGATGTCAAATGAACTATCAAGTGATCTCAGCAGCGTCTTGACGATTTCATGTTTGGTGATCTCAGTGGCGCCGAGGGCTTGAAGCTCATTTGTGATGTCAGTGAGCCGATCAAATGTGTGTTGGACATTCTCATTGTCATTTCGCTTGAAGCGGTTGAAGAGGTTGCGAAGAACACTGATTCTTTGAGCTCTCTGGGTTGAGACGCCTTCATTGACCTTGGAGAGCCAGTCCCAGACCAGCTTGGATGTCTTCAAGGCACTCACACGGCCATACTGTCCTTTTGTCAGATGGCCACAGATGATATTTTTGGCAGTAGAGTCCAGTTGAGTGAACTTCTTGACATCAGCAGCAGTGACACCTTCTCCAGCCTTGGGAACGCCGTTCTCGACGACATACCATAGGTCGACGTCAATGGCTTCAAGATGCATGCGCATCTTATTCTTCTAGTAGGGATATTCAGTTCCATCAAAGACGGGGCACGCAGCGGAGACTTTGATTATCCCTGCAGTCGACATAGCTAAAACTCCAGGTGGTTAAACCGAATCACACAGAACAAGGGAGCACCTTGCTCTGATACCAATTGAAAGTGCGTTATATCGACTAGAGGGGGGGTGAATAGGCGATTTTTATGAAAGTCTTCAAAACATGGGAGTTATGAAGACAAACAGCAAAGATTATGCCTATTACTATGCAGCGGAAGTTAGATTACACTAGGCAAGCCATGGTCAAGTATTCAATAGAGTGAAAGCACGAAGACAAACAGCTGCAGTGTAATAAGGATCAGGTAGGAAGAAGTTGTGAAGCCAAACAAATCATACATTCACGTTGTGAAGACAAAAGATATAGCAAGCATGCAATGGCTTCACAATGTGTAACAGTAAGAAAAGGAAGTGAAGATGAAACCAGTGACTCGTTGAAGACAATGATATGTTGGACCAGTTCCAGTTGCTGTGACAACTATACGTCTGGTTGGAGCGGCTAGGTATTTAAACCTTAGGACACACAGTCCCGGACACCCAGTCCTGAACACACAGTTCAGGGCACCAAGTCCTCACCGTATTCTCCTTGAGCTAAGGTCACTTAGTCCTCGCCCAATCACTCTGGTAAGTCTTCAAGGTAGACTCCCAAACCTTCACAAACTTCGTTCACTGGCAATCCACAATGTCTCTTGGATGCTCTGAACGCGACGCCTAACCGTCTGGAGGATTCACAGTCCTCAAGTGTAATAAGTCTTCAGATCACACAGACAAGAAGACTTAAGTGATGCCCAATTTACTCTGGCTCTGGGTGGTTAGGGCTTTTCTCCTCACTAGAAATTTTCTCTCAAAGGCTTCGAGGTGGGTTGCTCTCAAACGACAAAAGCCGTGCACTGAAATCTGAGCAGCCAATCGTTTATGGTTGTGGGGGTGGGCTATTTATAGCCACTTGGCAACCCGACCTGATTTGTCCGAAATGACCCTGGGTCACTAAGGAACTGACACGTGTCTCAACGGTCAGATTTCAAACTCTCATGGCAACTTTACTTGGGCTACAAGCAAAGCTGACTTGTCCGGCTCTGGACAAGATTCGCTTTCATTGTCTTCACTCGAAGACATAGGTTTTTTGATTTAGGCATCACTTCAGTCATTCTGACTGGTTCTCCTGGACCCCACTTAATAGTACGGTGGTTCCTATGACTCAACACAAAAGAAAAAGAACTACGAAAGATCTAAGTCTTCGAGCTCCATAAGCTTCATAACGTGTCTTCTTTTGTCATAGTCTTCAATGTGAATATCTTCATATACCACCTTTGTCTTCAATGTCTTCATACATTTTTAGGGGTCATCTCTGGTAGTAAAACCGAATCAATGAGGGACTTCTACCTGTGTTTTCCTGCAATTCTCACAAACACATTAGTCCCTCAACTAGGTTTGTCGTCAATACTCCAAAACCAACTAGGGGTGGCACTAGATGCACTTACAGTTTCTATTGCCCACAATAGCGCCTGTTGGGCGTGTTTGGTTGCCTGCATAAGGCCCAATCAGGCCCACGCGAGAAGGGAACAGGCTATTTGGACGCCTGGTTTTACTATTGGGCCTGCACAACACGAGACTTAAAGCACCTCTGGGCCTGGCTCACTGGGAACGCACGAATCGGCAGTTTCTCCAGCGCTAGGCCCGAGCGGTGCACGTGGGCGGCGGCTGCAGGTGCGCGGCCATGCTCGAGAAGCCGCATTGCTTTACGAAGCGCCGGCAGTTATTAGCCTCACCACCCCTCACTGCTCCCTCTTCCCACTCTTCCCCAGTCTCCCAACTCTCACCGGCGGCGGCAGATCGGAGCAGAGGAAGAAGACCACCAGACTCCATCACCGGCGAGCGGATTAGCAGTTGGCCCACGGCAATGGCGGTAAGCACTTCTCTCTCTTCGACATGCATGCTAGATTTGATCCACGGCGATAGATTCAATCCACGGCGGAGGGGAATGGGGAATAGAGGTAGATAAGCATAGGGGTAATTCATACTAGTTCATAGCAGTTCATACGAGTTCATAGATGCAAGATCGGAATGCAGAAGGGGGATTGGGGGATAGGGGTACACAACGGACACCGGCTGACCGCGGCGGCCGTCATGGGCGTGCGGAGCGGCTGGTCGAGCCGCTGGCCTTCATCTTCTTCTTCATCGCCATGCGGGCGGGCGGGTCATCGTCATCGTCCTCGGTGGAGTCGAGGTCGATCTGATAGGTACGACGGCCTGGCTCTGGCACCCTCGCTGGCATCTGCACCGCTTCTTCTTCCTCTTCCTTAGGCTCCCCACCGATGACCGCCGGCGGCGCGATAGCCATCTCCCAATACACTGCGGCACGGCGGTCATTAGGAGCCCAGTAGGTCTTGCACTTGCACCACTTCTTCCTCTGTTTACCATCGTCGAAGACGGCCTGATTCATGGCCCAGCGAACGATGTCAACTGCCATCGCGCCCTTCGCTGGGTCAGGAATCAGGGTCTTTAGCTCTTCTTTACCGGCCTTCATGAGCACTGCATTAGATTCGTTCTGCATGTAATGCATGGAGCCAAATTTCGAGCACACCTTCATGGTGTTCTCGAACTTGGTGCGGTCACAAGCCGACCACCCGAGGAAGAAGGCCCTCCAGCCAATACCCCAAGGGAAGGGGTTGGCGTTGGAGCTGGAGCTAGAGCTCATGGCGATGGGGAGGAGGAAGGTTGACAGTGAGAGAAGAGAGGGGGTGGGTAAGTAGTGGTGGGCGGGGTGAGTAAATATAGGGGGGTGGAGAGGAGGACAAGAGTGGCATTCATGCCGTTTTAACTACATGCTCTTCAATTAGCCATGAATCATGTGTTGTACTTGACTCCATCAATTGTGTGCATATCAAGGAGAGCAATGAGATGGGCACGGAGGTTGACAACAAGGGCAAGCAGCCCCTTCACCCAATGCCCGACGAGGTTGTGCTGCCGCCCACCTCCGAGGAAGACCCGAAGACGCCCGAGGATGGCGACGATGAGGGCATGGAGGAGCCCCCCCAACAACAAGCGCCGCAACTACGGCCACTACCATCAGGAGGATGGCCCGACTCACTATTGCAAGGTCATGATACGTCTCCAACGTATCTACAATTTCTGATTGTTCCATGCTATTATATTATCTATTTTGGATGTTAATGGGCTTGTTTATACACTTTTATATTATTTTTGGGACTAACCGACTAACCCAAGGCCCAGTGCAAATTGCTGTTTTTTTGCCTATTTCAGTGTTTCACAGAAAAGGAATATCAAACGGAATCCAAACGGAATGAAACTTTCGGGAGAGTTATTTTTGGAACAAACGTGATCCAGGGGACTTGGAGTAGACGCCAATAAAGAAACAAGGTGGCCACGAGGCAGGGAGGCGCGCCTGCCCCCCTGGGCGCGTCCCCACCCTCGTGGGCCCCTCGCAGCTCCACCGACCTACTTCTTCCTCCTATATATATCCATATACCCTGAAAACATCCAGGAGCACCATGAAACCATATTTTCACCGCCGCAACCTACTGTACCCAACAGATCCCATCTTGGGGCCTTTTCCGGAGCTCCGCCGGAGGGGGAATCGATCACGGAGGGCTTCTACATCAACACCATAGCCTCTCCGATGATGTGTGAGTAGTTTACCACAGACCTTCGGGTCCATAGTTGTTAGCTAGATGGCTTCTTCTCTCTCTTTGGATCCCAATACAATGGTCTCCTTGATCTTCTTGGAGATCTATTTGATGTGAGAAGTGATTAGCTTTGGGTTCAATCTTGCGGTAGAGAGATAAATTCATGCAATATGAAATAAACCCCATCTTGTTATCCTCGATGGCAATGATACAATACATGCCTTGCTGCCCCTTCTGTCACTGGGTAAGGACACCGCAAGATCGAACCCAAAGCTAAGCACTTCTCCCATGGCAAGAACTACCAATCTAGTTGGCCAAACCAAACGGATAATTCAAAGAGACTTGCAAATATAACCAATCATGCATAAAAGAATTCAGAAAAGATTCAAATATTATTCATAGATAGACTTGATCATAAACCCACAATTCATCGGTCTCAACAAACACACCGCAAAAAGAAGATTACATCGAATAGATCTCCACGAGAGAGGGGGGGCTTTGTATTGAGATTCATAGAGAGAGAAGAAGCCATCTAGCTACTAACTATGGACCCAAAGGTCTGAAGTAAACTACTCACACTTCATCGGAGGGGCTATGATGATGTAGAAGCCCTCCGTGATGATGGCCCTCTTCCGGCGGAGCTCCGGAACAGGCCCCAAGATGGGATCTCGTGGATACAGAAAGTTGCAGCGGTGGAATTAGGTTTTTGGCTCCTGTTCTGATCGTTTGGGGGTACGTGTGTATATATAGGAGGAAGGAGTACGTCGGTGGAGCACCGAGGGGCCCACGAGGCAGGGGGCGCGCCCTAGGGGGGCGCCCCCACCCTCGTGACCTCCTCTTTGATCCCTTGCAGTAGGGTCCAAGTCTCCTGGATCACGTACGGTGAGAAAATCACGTTCCCGAAGATTTTGTTCCATTTGGACTCCGTTTGATATTCCGTTTATCCGAAACACTGAAATAGGCAAAAAAACAACAATTCTGGGCTGGGCCTCCGGTTAATAGGTTAGTCCCAAAAATAATATAAAAGTGGAAAATAAAGCCCAATATAGTCCAAAACGGTAGATAATATAGAATGGAGCAATCAAAAATTATAGATATGTTAGAGACGTATCAGGCATCCCCAAGCTTAATTCATGCTCGTCCTCGAGTAGGTAAATGATAAAAAGAGAAATTTTGATGCGGAGTGCTACTTGTCATAATTTCAATGCAAATCTTCTTAATTGTGGTATGAATATTCAGATTAGAAAGATTCAAGACAAAAGTTTATATTGACATAGAAAATAATAATACTTCAAGCATACTAACAAAGCAATTATGTCTTCTCAAAATAACATGGCCAAAGAAAGTTATCCCTACAAAATCATATAGTCTGGCTATGCTCCATCTTCCCCACACAAAGTATTTAAATCATGCACAACCCCGATGACAAGCCAAGCAATTGTTTCATACTCTAACTTTTTCAAAACTTTTTCAATCTTCACGCAATACATGAGCGTGAGCCATGGATATAGCACTATAGGTGGAATAGAATGGTGGTTATGGAGAAGACAAAAAGGAGAAGATAGTCTCACATCAACTAGGCGTATCAACGGGCTATGGAGATGCCCATCAATAGATATCAATGTGAGTGAGTAGGGATTGACATGCAACGGATGCACTAGAGCTATAAATGTATGAAAGCTCAACAAAAGAAACTAGTGGGTGTGCATCCAACTTGCTTGCTCACGAAGACCTAGGGCAATTTGAGGAAGCCCATCATTGGAATATACAAGCCAAGTTCTATAACGTAAAATTCCCACTAGTATATGGAAGTGACAACATATGAGACTCTCTATATGAAGAACATGGTGCTACTTTGAAGCACAATATATGAGACTCGCTATATCATGGTGCTACTTTGAAGCACAAGTGTGGAAAAAAGGATAGTAGCATTGCCCATTATTTTTTTGGGGCCTTCTTTTTTTTCTTTGGCCTTTCTCTCTTTTTTTTTCTTTTTTTTGGGACAATGCTCTATTGAATGATGATCATCACACTTCTATTTATTTACAACTCAATGATTACAACTCGATACTAAAACAAAGTATGACTCTATATGAATGCCTTCGGCAGTGTACCGGGATATGCAATGAATCAAGAGTGACAAGTATGAAAGAATTATGAACAGTGGCTTTGCCATAAATACTATGTCAACTACATGATCATGCTAAGCAATATGACAATGATGGATGTGTCATGATGAACTAGATGGTGGAAAGTTGCATGGCAATATATCTCGGAATGGCTATGGAAATGCCATAATAGGTAGGTATGGTGGCTGTTTTGAGGAAGGTATATGGTAGGTGTATGATACCGGCGAAAGTTGTGCGGTATTAGAGAGGCTAGCAAGGGTGGAAGGGTGAGAGTGCGTATAATCCATGGACTCAACATTAGTCATAAAGAACTCATATACTTATTGCAAAAATCTAGAAGTTATCAAAGCAAAGTATTACGCGCATGCTCCTAGGGGGATAGATTCGTAGGAAAAGACCATCGCTCGTCCCCGACCGCCACTCATAAGGGAGACAATCAATAAATAAATCATGCTCCGACTTCATCACATAACGGTTCACCATATGTGCATGCTACGGGAATTACAAACTTCAACACAAGTATTCTTTAAATTCACAACTACTCAACTAGCATGACTTTAATATTATCACCTCCATATCTCAAAACAATTATCATGCTTCAATCTTTTCTTAGTATTCAATCACACTCAAAAGAAAGTTTCACAAATCATGAATACCAAGCATATTATTATTAGGCAAATTACCATGCTATTAAGAGTCTCTCAAATTAATTTAAGTGAAGCATGAGAGATCAATAGTTTCTTTAAAACGAATCCACCACAGTGCTCTAAAATATTTATGTGAAGCACATAGAGCAAAATTATCTAGCTCAAAGGATATAAGTGAAGAACATAGAGCAAAACTATAACGCTCAAAAGATATAAGTGAAGCACATAGAGCAAAACTATCTAGCTCAAAAGATATAAGTGAAGCACATAGAGTATTCTATCAAATTTTAATTCATGTATGGCTCTCTCAAAAGGTGTGTACAGCAAGGATGATTGTGGCATACTAACAAACAAAGACACAAATAATACAAGATGCTCCAAGCAAAACACATATCATGTTGGTGAATAAAAATATAGCTCCAAGTAAATTACCGATGGAAGTGGACGAAAGAGGGGATGCCTTCCGGGGCATCCCCAAGCTTTGAATTTTTGGTGTCCTTGGATTATCTTGGGGGTGCCATGGGAATCCCCAAGCTTAGGCTCTTGCCACTCCTTGTTCCATGATCCATCAAAAGAATTCACCCAAAACTTGAAAACTTCACAACACAAAACTCAAAATAGAAAACTCGTGAGCTCCGTTAGCGAAAGAAAACAAAAGACCACTTCAAGGTACTGTAATGAACACATTATTTATTTATATTGGTGTTAAACCAACTGTATTCCAACTTCTCTATGGATTATAAACTATTTTACTAGCCATAGATTCATCAAAATAAGCAAACAACACACGAAAAACAGAATCTGTCAAAAACAGAACAGTCTGTAGTAATCTGTATCTAGCGCAAGATCTGGAACCCCAAAAATTATAAAATAAATTGCTGGATGTGAGGAATTTATCTATTAATCATCTTCAAAAAGAATTAACTAAATATCACTCTTCAAGTAAAAATGACAGCAGTTCTCGTGAGCGCTAAAGTTTCTGTTTTTTACAGCAAGTTCAACAAGACTTTCCCCAAGTCTTCCCAACGGTTCTACTTGGCACAAACACTAATTAAACACCAAAAAACACAACCAAAACAGAGGCTAAATAATTTATTTATTACTAAGCAGGAGCAAAAAGCAAGGAATAAAAATAAAATTGGGTTGCCTCCCAACAAGCGCTATCGTTTAACGCCCCTAGCTAGGCATAACAAGCAAGGATAGATCTAGGTATTGACATCTTTGGTAGGCAATCCATGAGTGGCTCTCATGATAGTTTCATATAATAATTTTATTTTCTTTCTTGGAAAGTTTTCCATGCCCTTTTTAATGGAAATTGAAATCTAATATTCCCTTCCTTCATATCAATAATCGCACCAACCGTTCTAAGGAAAGGTCTACCAAGAATAATAGGGCAAGAAGGATTGCAATCTATATCAAGAACAATGAAATCTACGGGAACATAATTCCTATTTGCAACAATAAGAACATCATTAATTCTTCCCATAGGTTTCTTAATAGTGGAATCCGCAAGATGCAAGTTTAGAGAGCAATCATCAAAGTTACGGAAATCTAGTAAATCACACAAAGTCTTGGGAATAGTGGAGACACTAGCACCCAAATCACACAAAGCATAAAACTCATGATCTTTAATTTTAATTTTAATAGTTGGTTCCCACTCATCATAGAGTTTTCCAGGGATAGAAACTTTCAAGTCAAATTTTTCTTCATAAGATTGCATCAAGGCATCAACAATATGTTCGGTGAAGGCTTTATTTTGACTGTAAGCATGTGAAGAATTTAGCACGGATTGCAACAAGGAAATACAATCAATTAAAGAGCAACTTTCATAATTAAATTCCTTGAAATCCAATATAGTGGGTTTAGCAACATCTAGATTTTTATTTCTTTCAATCCCACTTTCATCAATTTCATCATTAAGATCTAAACACTCCGAATTTTTAGAACGCCTTCTAGGTAAAGGAAGATCATATTCAGTTTCATCAAGATTCATATTGCAAAATAAAGATTTAATTGGAGACACATCAATAGCTTTTAGATCTTCATCTTGATTTTCATAGGAATTGGAAGAACACGCTTTAATAAAGGCATCTTTGGAAGCACGCATCCTAGCGGTTCTTTCTTTACACTCATCAATTGAAATTCTCATGGCTTTTAGAGACTCATTAATATCATGCTTAGGTGGAATAGATCTAAGTTTCAAAGCATCAACATCAAGAGCAATTCTATCAACGTTCCTAGCCAAATCATCAATCTTAAGCAAATTTTCTTTAATCATAGCATTAAAATTCTTTTGCGAAGAAATAAATTCTTTAATATTAGATTCAAAATCAGAGGGCATCTTCTTATAATTTCCATAAGAGTTGTTGTAGGTATTCCCATGATTATTAGAAGGATTACTAGGATATGGCCTAGGATTAAAATTCCCTCTATAAGCGTTGTTACCAAAATTATTCCTACCAACAAAATTCACATCCATAGATTCATTGTTATTCTCAATCAAAGTAGACAAAGGAATATCATTAGGATCAGAAGAAACACTCTTAGTAGCAAATAATTTCATAAGTTCATCCATCTTTCCACTCAACACATTAATTTCTTCTATGGCATGCACTTTTTATTAGAAGTTCTTTCAATATGCCATTGAGAATAATTAACCATAATATTATCTAGGAGTTTAGTAGCATCTCCTAAAGTGATTTCCATAAAAGAGCCTCCCACGGCCGAATCTAAAAGATTTCTAGAAGCAAAATTCAATCCGGCATAAAAAGTTTGTATAATCATCCACAGATTCAAACCATGAGTAGGGCAATTACGTATCATTAATTTCATTCTTTCCCAAGCTTGTGCAACATGTTCATGATGAAGTTGTTTAAAGTTCATCATATCGTTTCTAAGAGAGATGATCTTAGCGGGAGGAAAATACTTAGAGATAAAAGCATCTTTGCACTTGTTCCATGAATCAATACTATTCTTAGGCAAAGACGAAAACCAAGCATTAGCACGATATCTAAGCGAAAAAGGAAATAGCTTCAATTTAACGCAATTATTATTGACATCTTTCTTTTGCATATCACATAAATCAACGAAGCTATTCAGATGAGTAGCGGCATCTTCGCTAGGAAGGCCGGCGAATTGATCTTTCATAACAAGATTCAACAAAGCAGTATTAATTTCACAAGATTCAGCATCGGTAAGAGGAGCAATTGGAGTGCTAAGGAAATCATTATTATTGGTATTGGTGAAGTCACACAATTTAGTAGTATCTTGAGCCATCGCGACAAACAAGCAAACTAACACACGAGCAAACAAAAAGCAAATGGGCAAAAAGAGGCAAATAGAGAGGGAGGATAGAGAGAGAGGGCGAATAAAACGGCAAGCGTGAATTGGGGGGAGAGGAAAACGAGAGGCAAATGGCAAATAATGTAATGCGAGAGATAGGGATTGTGATGGGGTACTTGGTATATTGACTTTTTGCGTAGACTCCCAGGCAACGGCGCCAGAAATCCTTCTTGCTACGTCTTGAGCTTGCGTTGGTTTTCCCTGAAGAGGAAGGGATGATGCAGCAGAGTAGCGTAAGTATTTCCCTCAGTTTTTGAGAACAAAGGTATCAATCTAGTAGGAGCCCACGCTCGAGTCCCTCGTACCTGCACAAAGCGATAGCTACTCGCAACCAACGCGATTAGGGGTTGTCAAGCCCTTCACGGTCACTTACGAGAGTGAGATCTGATAGATATAATATTTTTGGTATTTTTGGTATAAAGATGCAAAGTAAAAAGTAAAATCAAAGTAAAAAAGCAAAGCAATATTAAAGTGATGGAGATTGATATGATGAGAATAGACCCTGGGGCCATAGGTTTCACTAGTGGCTTCTCTCAAGAGCATAAGTATTCTACGGTGGGTGAACAAATTACTGTTGAGCAATTGACAGAATTGAGCATAGTTATGAGAATATCTAGGCATGATCATGTATATAGGCATCACGTCCGTGACAAGTAGATCGAAACGATTCTGCATCTACTACTATTACTCCACTCATCGACCGCTATCCAACATGCATCTAGAGTATTAAGTTAAAACAAAGTAACACCTTAAGCAAGATGACATGATGTAGAGAGATAAATTCATGCAATATGAAATAAACCCCATCTTGTTATCCTCGATGGCAACGATACAATACGTGCCTTGCTGCCCCTTCTGTCACTGGGTAAGGACACCGCAAGATCGAACCCAAAGCTAAGCACTTCCCAAGGCAAGAACTACCAATCTAGTTGGCCAAACCAAACGGATAATTCTAAGAAACTTGCAAAGATAACCAATCATACATAAAAGAATTCAGAAAAGATTCAAATCTTATTCATAGATAGACTTGATCATAAACCCACAATTCATCGGTCTCAACAAACACACCGCAAAAAGAAGATTACATCGAATAGATCTCCACGAGAGAGGGGGAGAACTTTGTATTGAGATTCAAAGAGAGAGAAGAAGCCATCTAGCTACTAACTATGGACCCGAAGGTCTGAGGTAAACTACTCACACTTCATCGAAGGGGCTATGATGATGTAGAAGCCCTCCGTGATGACGGCCCTCTTCCGGCGGAGCTTCGGAACAGGCCCCAAGATGGGATCTCGTGGATACAGAAAGTTGCGGCGGTGGAATTAGGTTTTTGGCTCCTGTTCTGATCGTTTGGGAGTACGTGTGTATATATAGGAGGAAGGAGTATGTCGGTGGAGCACCGAGGGGCCCATGAGGCAGGAGGGCGCCCTAGGGGGGGCTCTCCCCACCCTCGTGACCTCCTCTTTGATCCCTTGCAGTAGGGTCCAAGTCTCCTAGATCACGTTCGGTGAGAAAATCACGTTCCCGAAGATTTTATTCCGTTTGGACTCCGTTTGATATTCCATTTATCCGAAACACTAAAATAGGCAAAAAACAGCAATTCTGGGCTGGGCCTCCGGTTAATAGGTTAGTCCCAAAAATAATATATAAGTGGAAAATAAAGCCCAATATAGTCCAAAACAGTAGATAATATAGCATGGAGCAATCAAAAATTATAGATACGTTAGAGACATATCATGAATCTTGTCATGAAAGATCCGTTCTCTGGCCTTTCTAGTGAAGATACCGCTACCCATCTAAACAGCTTTGTTGATTTGTGTGATATGCAAAAGAAGAAAGACATGGATAATGATATTGTTAAATTGAAGGTATTTCCGTTTTTGCTTAGAGATCGTGCTAAAACTTGGTTTTCGTCTTTGCCTAAAAATAGTATTGATTATTGGAACAAGTGCAAATATGCTTTTATCTCTAAGTATTTTCCTTCTGCTAAGATCATCTCTCTTTGAAACGATATTATAAATTTAAGAAACTAGATCATGAGCATGTTGCACAATCTTGGGAGAGGATGAAATTAATGATTCACAATTGCCCTACACCTGGTTTGAATTTGTGGATGATCATACAAAAATTTTATGCTAGATAGAATTTTGCTTCTAGAAATGTTTTAGATTTGGCCGCAGGAGGCACTTTTATGGAAATCACTTTAGGAGAAGCTACCAAACTCCTAGATAATATTATGGTTAATTATTCTCAATGGCACACCAAAAGATCTACTAGTAAAAAAGTTCATGCTATAGAAGAAATTAATGTTTTGAGTGGAAAGATGGATGAACTTATGAAATTGTTTTCTAATAAGAGTGTTTCTTCTGATCCTAATGATATGCCTTTGTCTATCTTGATTGAGAATAATTATGAATCTATGGATGTGAATTTTGTTGGTAGGAACAATTTTGGTAACAACGCGTATAGAGGAAACTTTAATCCTAGGCCGTATCCTAGTAATTCCTCTAATAATTATGGTAATTCCTACAACAATTTCTTATGGAAATAATAATAAGATGCCCTCTGATTTTGAATCTAGTATTAAAGAATTTATTAGTTCACAAAAGAGTTTCAATGCTTTGATTGAAGAAAAATTGTCTAAGATTGATGAGTTGGCTAGGAACGTGGATAGAATTTCTCTTGATGTTGATTCCTCGAAACATAGATCTATTCCACCTAAGCATGATATCAATGAGTCTCTCAAAGCCATGAGAATTTTAATTGATGAGTGCAAAGCAAGAATCGCTAGGATGCGTGCTAAAAAAGGTTGCTTTATTAAAGCGTGTTCTTCTAGTTTTGATGATAATAAGGATGAAGATCTAAAAGTGATTAATGTGTCTCCTATTAAATTTTTGTTTTGAAATATGAATCTTGATAATGATGGGACTGGAGATGAGTCAACTTTAGTTAAAAGGCGTCCCAATGATTCGGGGGTTTTAGATCTTGATGCAAAAATTGGTAAAAGTGGGATTGGAGAGGTCAAAACTTTACATAGCATTGAACCCACTATTTTGGATTTCAAGGAATTTAATTATGATAATTGCTCTTTGATAGATTGTATTTCCTTGTTGCAATCCATGCTAAATTCTCCGCATGCTTATAGTCAAAATAAAGCTTTTAGCAAACATATCGTTGATGCTCTAATGCAATCTTATGAAGAAAAACTTGAATTAGAAGTTTCTATACCTAGAAAACTTCATGATGAGTGGGAACCTACTATTAAAACTAAAATTAAAGATCATGAATGCTATGCTTTATGTGATTTGGGTGCTAGCGTTTCCATGATTCCAAAAACTCTGTGTGATGTGTTAGGTTTCCGTGAATTTGATGATTGTTCTTGAAATTTCACCTCGCGGATTCCACTATTAAGAAACCTATGAGAAGGATTAATGATGTTCTTATTGTTGCAAATAGGAATTGTGTGTTGGAAATATGCCCTAGAGGCAATAATAAAATGGTTATTATTGTATTTCCTTGTTCATGATAATTGTCTATTGTTCATGCTATAATTGTATTAATCGGAAACCGTAATACATGTGTGAATACATAGACCACAACATGTCCCTAGTAAGCCTCTAGTTGACTAGCTCATTGATCAATAGATGATCATGGTTTCGTGACCATGGACATTGGATGTCATTGATAACGGGATCACATCATTAGGAGAATGATGTGATTGACAAGACCCAATCCTAAGCCTAGCACAAGATCGTATAGTTCGTCTGCTATAGCTTTTCTAATGTCAAGTATCATTTCCTTAGACCATGAGATTGTGCAACTCCCGGATACTGTAGGAATGCTTTGGGTGTACCAAACGCCACAAAGTAACTGGGTGGCTATAAAGGTGCACTACGGGTATCTCCAGAAGTGTCTGTTGGGTTGGCACGAATCGAGACTGGGATTTGTCACTCCGTGTAAACGGAGAGGTATCTCTGGGCCCACTAGGTAGGACATCATCATAATGTGCACAATGTGACGAAGGAGTTGATCATGGGATGATGTGTTACGGAACGAGTAAAGAGACTTGCCGGTAACGAGATTGAACAAGGTATCGGGATACCGACGATCGAATCTCGGGCAAGTACTATACCGGTAGACAAAGGGAATTGTATACGGGATTGACTAAATCCTTGACATCGTGGTTCATCCGATGAGATCATCGTGGAACATGTGGGAACCAACATGGGTATCCGGATCCCGCTGTTGGTTACTGACCAGAGAGATGTCTCGGTCATGTCTGCATTATTCCCGAGCCCGTAGGGTCTACACACTTAAGGTTCGATGATGCTAGGGTTATAGGAAAAGTATGTACGTGGTTACCGAATGTTGTTCGGAGTCCCGGATGAGATCCCGGACGTCATGACGAGTTCCGGAATGGTTCGAAGGTGAAGATTGATATATTGGACGAAGGGTTTTGGAGTCCAGAAGTGTTCTGGAGGTACCGGGTGATGACCAGCATGACCGAAAGGTGTTTCGAGAGCCCCGGCAAGTGTTGGGGGCTTCATGGGCCAAGGGAAGGGGGCAAACCAGCCCACTAAGGGGCTGTGCGCCCCCCTCACCTATTCCCACATGACCAGGGGGTTTGGGGGCGCCCCATCTAGGGTTCCCACCTCCTGGCTTGGGGGCCAAGTCACCCAAGGGGGAGATCCCATCTGCCCTGGCCGCCGCCCCCCTAGGGGAAACCCTAGGGCGCCTCCCCTTGCCCTTGCCCCTATATATAGTGGAGGTTTTGGGGCTGCCCAACACACGAGTCTCTCTCTCCCAAGGCGCAGACCTACCTCTCTCCCTCCTCGTCTCTCGTAGTGCTTGGCGAAGCCTTGCAGGAGCACCATGCTCCTTCACCACCACCACGCCGTCGTGCTACTGCTGGACGGAGTCTTCCCCAACCTCTCCCTCTCTCCTTTCTGGATTAAGGCGCGGGAGACATCACCGGGCGGCACGTGTGTTGAACGCGGAGGCGCCATTGTTTGGCGCTTAGATCGGAATCGATCACGATCTGAATCGCTACGAGTACGACTACCTCATCTGCGTTCTAGTAACGCTTCCTGTCGGTGTCAAAACCGGTGGATCTCGGGTAGGGGGTCCCGAACTGTGCGTCTAGGCCGGATGGTAACAGGAGGCAGGGGACACTTTCTTTTACCCAGGTTCGGGCCCTCTCGATGGAGGTAATACCCTACTCCTGCTTGATTAATATTGATGATATGGGTAGTACAAGAGTAGATCTACCACGAGATCAAGGAGGCTAAACCCTAGAAGCTAGCCTATGGTATGATTGTTGTGTATGGAGTTGATTGCCTACGGACTACAACCCTCCGGTTTATATAGACACCGGATAGGGTTAGGGTTACATAAAGTCGGTTACAATGGTAGGAGATCTTGAATATCCGCATCGCCAAGCTTGCCTTCCACGCCAAGGAAAGTCCCATCCGGACACGGGACGAAGTATTCAATCTTGTATCTTCATAGTCCAGGAGTCCGGCTGAAGGTATAGTCCGGCTACCCGAACACCCCCTAATCCAGGACTCCCTCACTTCCGCTTAGTAATCTACAAGGGTATGTAGATGCACTCCCCTTCCCCTCGTTTCTAGATTGATCTTGGTGATGCGTAGAAAATTTTAAATTTCTGCTACGATCCCCAACAATGGTATCAGAGCTAGGTCTATGCGTAGATTCTATGCACGAGTAGAACACAAAGTAGTTGTGGGCGATGATTTGTTCAATTTGCTTGCCGTTACTAGTCTTATCTTGATTCATCGGCATTGTTGACTGAAGCGGCCCGGACCGACCTTACACGTACACTTACGTGAGACAGGTTCCACCGACTGACATGCACTTGATGCATAAGGTGGCTGGCGAGTGTCTGTATCTCCCACTTTACTCGGATCAGATTTGATGAAAAGGGTCCTTATGAAGGGTAAATAGAAATTGGCATATCACCGTTGTGGTTTTCCATAGGTAAGAAACGTTCCATAGCAGCCACGTAAAACATGCAACAATAATTAGAGGACGTCTAACTTGTTTTTGCGGGGTATGCTATGTGATGTGATATGGCCAAAAGGATGTGATGAATGATATATGTGATGTATGAGATTGATCATGTTCTTGTAATAGGAATCACGACTTGCATGTCGATGAGTATGACAACCTGCAGGAGCCATAGGAGTTGTCTTAATTTATTTATGACCTGCGTGTCAATGAAACGCCATATAATTACTTTACTTTATTGCTAACTATTAGCCATAGTAGTAGAAGTAATAGTTGGCGAGGCAACTTCATGAAGACACGATGATGGAGATCATGATGATGGAAATCATGGTGTCATGCCGGTGATGATGGTGCTCATACCGCGCCTCGAAGATGGAGATCAAAGGCGCAAGATGATATTGGCCATATCATGTCACTTTATGATGTGCATGTGATGTTTGTCATGTTTACATCTTATTTGCTTAGAACGACGGTAGCATAAATAAGATGATCCCTCGCAATAATTTCAAGAAAGTGTTCCCCCTAACTGTGCATCGTTGCTAAGGTCCGTTGTTCCGAAGCACCACGTGATGATCGGGTGTGATAGGTTCTAACGTTCGCATACAACGGGTGTAAGCCAGATTTACACACGCAATACACTTAGGTTAACTTGACGAGCCTAGCATGTACAAACATGGCCTCGGAACACAGAAGACCGAAAGGTCGAACATGAGTCTGTTGACACCTGATTTTGGCAAGATACAGATTGCAATGAAGATGGTCTCGAGTGAATGAGTTTTCAGCATAAAAATATTCACGTCACCGAGTGGAACGACTTTGATGTTTCGGTTATATTCGTTCGACTTTATCTTATGGACCGAAACTATACTCCGAGTGGCATATTTCAATGTTCCGAGTGGTTTTTTGCCAATCACGTCTTCAAGATGACCTCGGATGAAGGATCACTCTTAAGGAATTGTCTTCGTCTCGTCGAGGCAATCGATTTTGATATATAAATCATCTCAATCCAAGTTCATATGCAAAAGTTAGAGGCAATATACTGCAGAGTGAACCTCAACGGAAATATGGCGCGAGGTGCCAGACACTTGTCTGGTAGGTTGCGCGAGTAATTCGGCCATCAATACGGCCTTGAATCGAAAAACCTTCAACATGGAAAAGTTTCGTCTCATCGAGCCGATCGATTTTCATATATAACTCGTCTCAATCCGAGATCATATGAGGCCTGGAGAGACAAATCAAGATCGGGCTATGTTTTTAGTCGGAAATCCGAGTGAAAAGTTTACCATCTGAGTGAAAGTCTATGGTCGAGTGAAAGTTTACGGTCGAGTGAAATTTTACGGTCGAGTGAAAGTTTGCTGACCGGATGAACTTGTTATTATCCAAGTGGAAATATAGTCATCCGAGTGAAATTGTCGTCCAGGTGAAAATATTCCGAGTGAAAAGATTACCATCGGGACGAAAACTTGCCGATTGAATAAGATAGTACCTTTCGAGTGGAAATATAGTCGTCCAAGTGAATAAGATAGTGCCTTCCGAGTGGAAATATAGTCATCCGAGTGGAAATATAGTCATCCGAGTGAAAGATTGTCTTCCGAGTGAAAAAGTCCAATCGGACGATCCGAGTGAAAGTATCTAATATCCGAGTGGATGGGCTCAAGTCCGAGTGAAATTGAACATGTGCTCGAAAGTTTATCAAAATGACCTTGGATGAAGAAGTGTTCAATACAGAAGTTGTGCATATCATCAAGACGGTAAACTTTGATTTTGGAGTCATCATCATCAGAGATAATATATAGCCTACAAATTCACTACGAGACTCGGATAATCCAGTCTACTGCAAGACCGAGTCCGACTGGAAGATAAAGATGACCTCGAAAAGTATTCAAGATGGCCTTATTTGAAAAAGTGATCAACATGAGAGTTGTTCGTATCGTCGAGGCACACAAGTTTGATAGTTGGGCCATCTCGATCGGAGATCATATGCAAGCTCGGCGGCCCGCGCAAGAAGGAAGACAGAGTTTGGGCCAGATTCAGACTGAATCCGAGTTGGAATAGAATTAGGACTCTAGGACGTGAATTGATGTAATTTTTCTTGTAAGGAAAGCCTAGATGAATCCTTTACTTGTACAGGAAGTCCAGCTGCCTCTTATATATGTTGGGGGTGACGGCCGATTGAACAACACACAATCGAACAAATCAATATACTACTTTTTCATCTACGTTTTATCTCTCCACCGTTTTTCTATCTCGTTCTTCGCTGTTCTTCGTGTTTGAGAGCTGCGAATCCCGAGGCTCTAGGGGCGAGCGAATCGACCTAGGGCAGCCCATAGCCGCTGCACTCCCTGACGGGGTCCCTCCTGGGGGTGTGGGGTTTTCGGGTCTGCAAAAGCGCCCGTCGACTGTCTTGCGTATCACGCTGTCGGTCGGGTCTCCTTCGACGTGAGCTGCGGTGCATCACCCCCGGCGTCGAGGGTACACGTGACGTGTTCGTGTGTTAACACACTTTTTGGCGACTCCGCTGGGGAACGAAGATCAATCGTCATTGTCCACCATGTCCGATCTTCCCAAGCCATCTGAGGTAAACGCTGATAACATCATTAAGCCCAGTCTTGATGAGATATCGGCCGATCATCACCAAGTCTATGAGGAGTACAAGAAGGTGCGCGAGGAGAAGGACCTGCAGGAGTTCCTTGCAAAATTCAAGAAAGATCGCCAAGGCAACATCACTCCAATTGAAGAAATCAAGTTCCCTCCTCTTCAAACTGAACATGTTAAGCCTTCTATAAGTACTGCCTTTTCTCCTGAGCAGTGGGCTGAGATTGAAAGTCGTATTGCTGATGTTAACAATCTAGTCTATCAAACTTCTATAGAAAATACTAATGCTCAGAAGAATATATCTCAATCGTCTAGTGGTAATAATGGTGTAGTTGCTAGTGTGCAAAACCCTAATCTGGCTTTACCTATTGCATCGGCGCCTCCCGTGCCGATGACTTATTATCCTACCCAAACAAATCAGATTGTGGCTACACCCATTAATCCTATTATGAGCATGACAGGTTCGGTGGCAACGCCGAACCAAACTCTACCTACAGCTACAACCACTCGACCACTACCAAATTATGGGTCGACATACATGCCACAAATCCTACCTACAACTAGTAACCATACTCTTCCTATGTCACTGCCACAAGCTTCATCGTCCACTACGGATGATGGTCTAGCTAATCTTAGAGAGGAGATGGCTAAGATGCTTAGAGAGAATTTTGGAGTTGAGTTACCTCGGAATCGGATTTACCAAAAGCTGTACCCCGAGTACTTTGATGCCATCCAGTGCCCTCCGGGATATAAGATTCCAGATTTTGTTAAGTTCAATGAAGAGGGTACAAAAACCACATGGGAGCATGTTAGTCAATACTTAGCACAACTAGGTGAAGCAGGCTCACTAAATGAGTTGAAAGTACGTTCGTTTCCTTTATCGTTAACTGGTACTGCATTTTCATGGTTTTCTTCTTTACCACATGGTTCCATTCGGGTTTGGTCACAGCTAGAGCAGAAATTTCATGATCACTTTTATAGCGGCGACAATGAACTCAAGTTATCACATCTAACATCGGTTAAACAGAAGCATGATGAATCGGTCTCCAATTACGTCAAGAGATTCAGAGAAACAAAAAACCGGTGTTTTAGTTTGGTGATAACCGAGAGAGACTTGGTAGACCTAGTGCTGAGTGGTTTGAGAACTCCCATTAGAGAAAAGCTAGAAGGTTATGAGTTCCTAAATATCAACCAAGTCTTACAAAGGGCTTTGGCTCAGGAAAGCCGAAGCAAAGATCTCAAATAAGTGCATAGATACAAAGCCGATCGTCCAAAGATGAATATGGTGGAATATGATAGTGATCACTCAGACGATGAGGGTGATGTTTTTGCTACTGAATTTGTTTGGCCATCTAAGGCCAAAGCCTTTACTTGCAATGATCTGAAACCGATTCATAAGAATCGTGATGAAGAGATGAAGTTTACTTTTAACATTGCTAAGTGTGATAGAATATTTGATGCTTTGCTGCAGGCTAAGATTATTAGAATATCTCATACTTTACCGCCGTTTGAAGAGCTAAAACGACGTGCTTATTGCAAGTATCATAATTCTTTTTCTCATGCTACTAACGATTGCAATGTTTTTCGACGACAGATACAATCGGCCATTAATGACGGACGATTGAACTTTTCTGAGATGCAAGTTGATAAACAGCCTTTTCCAATGAATACCATGGATTTGGAGGGGAAGAAGCTACTCATTCGGCCGGAGGTAGCTGAATCTGCTAATAAAGCTAATGTCATTGTTGGTGAGCCCAGGAAAGACAAGGAGGACAACAAGGTCTTGGGGAGACAGGTTGTGCTTGGTAAGCAACCCGATGGCAAGGAAGTGATCAAAATCACCATCAAGAATCCTACACTCGGGGGGCAACTACAAGTGCAAGAAAATGCTCGTGTGAGATTTGTCAAGCCCAAGAGTCCAGAAATTGGCAAGTGGAAAAGGAATGAAGTTAAAGTACAGCGCAAGCGGATCAAGCCAACTTTTGATATGTTGCTGTCCAAGTACACCAACCAGTCGGCCGGTTCTAGCTTTAATCGGCCGACTCATCTGAAGCGACCAAGGTCACCATCAGCTGATATGTTCAGTCAGTATATGAAACCGAGTGGACCAAGGGTGCCGTTTCCAGAAGAGCATACGCAATCTGTTTGGGATCGACTTGACTATTCATATAGAGGCCGACTGAACATCGGTAACTATCGGTCGGCTGGTCAAAACATGCGACCGGATGGAAATTATCCGAGTGTAAGAATGCACCCAGGTGGAAGCTATCCGAGTGAAAAAATGTGGCCGAGTAGATTCCATCCGACTGAATTCCATCCGAGTGATATCCATCCGAGTGGATTCCATCAGAGTAAAAAGGTGCGCCCGAGTGGAAATTTCATGCATCTGGAAAGTCGAAAAGAATGGCGTGTTAAATCACCAAGTGTTGCAGCAGTTGAGTCGGGAAAAGGCAAGGAGAAAATGGATGTCGACTCACTTATCTTGGGCACCGAAAACATTCGCCATACAGCAGCCGATTGTGCATAGAAATCCGACTGAGCCGATACTTGCTATCGCGCCAAAGCACTCGGCTAATGACCATGAGGCAAGCACCAGCCAGGTAAAGACGAGAGATCCTAAATACACTCAGCCGAAGTGGTGTCCTCCAGGGCTAACAAAGACACAAAAGAGGAAACTACAGAGGTTAAGGAGTCGAGAGATGGCAGAACAGGAGGCCGAGAAACAAAGGGATAAGTTGTTCAATGACACTCGACCCATGGTTCCACCAAAACAAGTGTGGAGGCCTAAACAAATGCAAGATACATCATCTTCTACATCTATCACATCAATACCTACATCACCAAAGGAGGACGATGCAACAGATATGACATCGTCTGCGACACTTCTTACTTATCCTTCACTCGGACAAATTTCAGAATCGGTGGATGCACTCGAGGAGGAGGCTGATATGTTGGACTATGAGTCTACGCCGGTTCATGAAGGTATGGATATCAATATGGTGTACTACTTACCTGCTGAGTTTCGTGCTGTAGATGAAGAAGGGGAGGTGGCTCAGCTGGATTTTGTCCCTAAAAACGCAATATTCGAGAAGCCAAAAGAACCAGTAACACATCTTAAACCATTATATCTCAGAGGTCATATCAATGGGTCCCCGCTCACTCGGATGCTTGTTGATGGTGGTGCTGTGGTAAATCTTATGCCCTATTCGGTCTTCAAGAGATTGGGTTTGCCTGATGAAGAATTGATCAAGACCAATATGGTGCTCAATGGATTTGAAGGCAAAGAGAAAACTGAAGCCAAAGGTGTGATGTATGTGGAGCTTACAGTCGGAAGCAAAACTTTGGCTACTGCATTCTTTGTCGCTGAGGTGCAAGGTAACTACAACGTCATACTAGGCCGCGATTGGGTTCATGCAAACCAGTGCGTGCCATCCACTATGCACCAGTTTTTGATTCAGTGGGTTGATGATGAAGTGGAAGTTATTCACGCGGATAACTCGGCCTGTGTTGCTTTGGCCGATGCATCGGTGGATTGGCAACATCCCAATGCTACTTGCTTGACGGGACGTGACTTGTCAGAATTTGATTTTCTCAGCGCAACCAAGAATGGTTTTGTGCCCGTCTCTTTAAAGCCGAGTGAATGCAATCGGCTCCAAGGTATGATATGTTTAAATGGATCCTAATTCCGAGTGGTTACAAAAACGTCTTGTAAAGTATCGGTCCAATGAGAACGATATGTATGAGTCTATAGAGGAGTTGGATGACATGGATAAACTTGGACAAGGTTTTACATCAGCCGATCCGTTAGAAGAGGTAGATATTGGAGATGGTTCAGTCACTCGACCGACATTTATAAACAAAAATTTGAAGTCGATTGTAAGGCTAAGTTAATCAAGCTATTGAAAGAATATGTTTGTTGCTTTGCATGGGAATATCATGAGATGCCAGGGTTAAGCCGAGAGCTAGTGGAACATCGGTTGCCTATAAAGGCCGGTTTTAGACCTTATAAACAGTCGGCCAGAAAATTTAATCCGAAAACATATGACCGGATCAAGGAAGAGATCGGTCGACTGCTTGAAGCTAATTTCATTCGACCTTGCAGGTATGCCGAGTGGATTTCTAACATTGTCCCGGTACAGAAGAAAGGATCTGGCAAGTTGAGGGTGTGCATTGATTTCAGAGATTTGAATAGGGCTACACCCAAAGATGAGTATCCTATGCCAATAGACGATATGCTTATTAATGATGCTTCTGGACATAAGGTTATTAGCTTTCTAGATGGTAATGCCGGATACAATCAAACTTTTATGGCCGAAGAGGATATGTACAAAACGACTTTCCGATGTCCTGGTTTCCTTGGTTTATTCGAGTGCACAGTGATGACATTCGGATTAAAAAATGTTGGCGCCACGTATCAAAGGGCTATGAATTTGATTTTTCATGATTTACTCGGTGTCATACTTGAAGTTTATATTGATGATATTGTTGTCAAATCGGATGCTTTTGAATCTCACTTGGCCGATTTGCATTTAGCTTTTGAAAGAATGAAAAAGTATGGATTGAAAATGAATCCTTTGAAGTGTGCTTTCAGCGTGTCAGCTGACAAGTTTTTGGGTTTCATTATTCATGAAGATGGTATAGAGATTGATCC
Source organism: Triticum aestivum (assembly GCF_018294505.1). Taxonomy (NCBI): domain Eukaryota; kingdom Viridiplantae; phylum Streptophyta; class Magnoliopsida; order Poales; family Poaceae; genus Triticum; species Triticum aestivum. Next base: position 570,462,783 of record NC_057803.1, on the reverse strand, counting down.
CAAAAAGATAGAGGCTATACAGAAGGTGGAGGCTCCAACATGCAAGAGAGATATGCAAAAGTTCCTTGGCAAGGTCAATTATTTGAGAAGGTTCATAGCTAATCTATCAGGGAAAGTTGATGCATTTACTCCTATCCTTCGGTTAAAGAATGATGCTGATTTCACTTGGGGGGTAAAACAGCAAGAAGCATTTGATATGATCAAGAATTATTTGTGCACTCCTCCGGTGATGAGAGCACCCAAGCATAGGGAACCCTTCAGACTTTACATTGCAGCAGAGGAAGGAGTTATTGGTGCTGTTCTAACTCAAGAGACCGAAGGAAAAGAGCATGCCATCACTTATTTGAGCCGCCGCTTATTGGACGCAGAGACAAGGTATACATTTATTGAGAAATTATGTCTATGCTTATATTATGCTTGCACAAAACTGAGACATTATTTAGTGCCGAGTGTTTGTGTAGTAGCTTGTCAAACCGATGTCATTAAATACATGTTGCATAGGCCAATTCTTAGTGGTAGAATTGGCAAGTGGGCTTATGCTTTGATTGAATATGATTTGGCTTATGAATCTCTAAAATCCATGAAAGGCCAAATTGTTGCTAATTTCATTGTTGAACATCGGATTAATAACAAGCATGATGTTGATATGAACCTTGTTTCATTAGTACCATGGAGATTATACTTTGATGGTTCAGTTTGTAGCAATGGCCAAGGTGTTGGTATTGTTTATATATCTCCTCATGGTGCTGTTTTTGAAGCCTCATGCCGCTTAGAATATTTTTGCACAAACAATCAAGCCGAATATGAAGCATTGTTATTCGGCCTAGAGATGTTACTTGCTATAGGTGCTACACATATTGAGGCTTATGGTGATTCGTTACTAGTGGTGCAGCAAATATCCAAAGTCTTTCAGTGTTTGGACGAATCACTTAATGTTTATCTTGATAGATGTCTAGATATAATTTCTACTTTGGATTGCTTTAGCATTGCTCATATATCTAGACATGACAATTGGAAAGCAAATGAATTGGCACAACAAGCATCCGGATATCATGTTGATCATGGCATGTTTCATATCTCTCAAAGACCGATGTCTTGTCTTGCCAATATGGGAGAGGCCGAACCTGAACCCACTGATTCGGCCATTAACAAAAAGTCTAGTGCAGGTGACAATCCTGACTGGAGGAAGCCCATTGTTGATTACTTGTGCAATCCGAGTGAAAGGGTGGACAGGGATGTTCGGCGTATGGCTTTCAAGTATACAATGAGAGATGATGGTCTTTATCGCCGAACCGTCGATGATGTTCTTCTAAAGTGTTTGGACGAGGACCAGGCAAGAGTTGCTATGGGAGAAGTACATGAAGGTATTTGTGGCACTCACCAGTCGGCTCCCAAGATGAAATGGTTATTGCGACGTGCTGGGTTTTATTGGCCGACTATGATTAATGATTGCTTCAGATATTATAAGGGGTGTGAAGCTTGTCAAAAGTTTGGTGATATTCAATTGGCTCCTGCTGCTATGTTACATCCTATTATCAAACCGTGGCCTTTCAGAGGTTGGGGTTTAGATTTCATTGGACAAATCCATCCGTCTTCCTCAAAAGGGCATCGGTTCGTATTGGTGGCAACTGATTATTTCACTAAATGGTCTGAAGCAGTACCTCTCAAGAACATGACGCATACAGAGGTAATTCAATTCATAACCGAGCACATTATTCATAGATTCGGTATTCCTCAAACGTTAACTACAGATCAAGGTTCATCTTTCATGTCACACCAAGTCAGAGAGTTTGCCGAATCTTATAACATAAAGTTGCTCAATTCCTCTCCATATTATGCCCAAGCTAATTGACAAGTTGAGTCTAGCAATAAAATTTTAATCAAGCTCATCAAGAAGAAGATTGAGGATAATCCAAGGAGATGGCATGACTTGTTGTCTGAGGCATTATGGGCACATAGAATCTCAAGGCATGGTGCTACGAAAGTGACTCCATATGAGCTAGTATATGGTCAGGAGGCTGTTTTACCGGTGGAAGTAAATTTGAATGCTTTGAGAATAGCCAAACAAAATGATTTATCGGCAATAGACTTCTATAACTTGATGATGGACAACATTGATGAGGTTGCTGATAAACTTTTGGCTGCTTTGAATGCCATAGAGAGAGATAAGTTGAGGGTGGCAAGGGCTTACAATAAGAAAGTCAAGTTGAAGAATTTTCAAGTTGGTGATCTCGTTTGGAAAGTGATTCTGTCGATTGGTTCAAGAGATAGAAAATTCGGGAAGTGGTCTCCAAGTTGGGAAGGTCCTTTTACAAGTGCAAGAGTTGTTCCTGGAAATTCATATTTGGTGGAATCAATACAAGGGGCATTGTTACCTCGAGCTCTCAATGGCAAATATTTGAAGAAGTACCACTCGAGTGTGTGGCAGGAAGCCTAAGTGGGCAATGGCCGATATACGATTATCGCCCTTAGCACAAACATGGCTGATACATAATTATCGCCCTGAGAAAAATAAATGGCCGATGGAGTGTTGATATCGTCCTTAGAACAAACACTATGCATATTATTTTTCGGCATGCAAGCTTTGCCGAAAAACAGGGGGGCATGTGTTGACACCTGATTTTGGCAAGATACAGATTGCAATGAAGATGGTCTCGAGTGAATGAGTTTTCAGCATAAAAATATTCACGTCACCGAGTGGAACGACTTTGATGTTTCGGTTATATTCGTTCGACTTTATCTTACGGACCGAAACTATACTCCGAGTGGCATATTTCAATGTTCCGAGTGGTTTTTTGCCAATCACGTCTTCAAGATGACCTCGGATGAAGGAGCACTCTTAAGGAATTGTCTTCGTCTCGTCGAGGCAATCGATTTTGATATATAAATCATCTCAATCCAAGTTCATATGCAAAAGTTAGAGGCAATATACTGCAGAGTGAACCTCAACGAAAATATGGCGCGAGGTGCCAGACACTTGTCTGATAGGTTGCGCGAGTAATTCGGCCATCAATACGGCCTTGAATCGAAAAACCTTCAACATGGAAAAGTTTCGTCTCATCGAGCCGATCGATTTTCATATATAACTCGTCTCAATCCGAGATCATATGAGGCCTGGAGAGACAAATCAAGATCGGGCTATGTTTTCAGTCGGAAATCCGAGTGAAAAGTTTACCATCTGAGTGAAAGTCTATGGTCGAGTGAAAGTTTACGGTCGAGTGAAATTTTACGGTCGAGTGAAAGTTTGCTGACCGGATGAACTTATTATTATCCAAGTGGAAATATAGTCATCCGAGTGAAATTGTCGTCCAGGTGAAAATATTCCGAGTGAAAAGATTACCATCGGGACGAAAACTTGCCGATTGAATAAGATAGTACCTTCCGAGTGGAAATATAGTCATCCGAGTGAATAAGATAGTGCCTTCTGAGTGGAAATATAGTCATCCGAGTGGAAATATAGTCATCCGAGTGAAAGATTGGCTTCTGAGTGAAAAAGTCCAATCGGACGATCCGAGTGAAAGTATCTAATATCCGAGTGGATGGGCTCAAGTCCGAGTGAAATTGAACATGTGCTAGAAAGTTTATCAAAATGACCTTGGACGAAGAAGTGTTCAATACAGAAGTTGTGCGTATCATCAAGACGGTAAACTTTGATTTTGGAGTCATCATCATCAGAGATAATATATAGCCTACAAATTCACTACGAGACTCGGATAATCCAGTCTACTGCAAGACCGAGTCCGACTGGAAGATAAAGATGACCTCGAAAAGTATTCAAGATGGCCTTATTTGAAAAAGTGATCAACATGAGAGTTGTTCGTATCGTCGAGGCGCACAAATTTGATATTTGGGCCATCTCGATCGGAGATCATATGCAAGCCCGGCGGCCCGCGCAAGAAGGAAGACAGAGTTTGGGCCAGATTCAGACTGAATCCGAGTTGGAATAGAGTTAGGACTCTAGGACGTGAATTGATGTAATTTTTCTTGTAAGGAAAGCCTAGATGAATCCTTTACTTGTACGGGAAGTCCAGCCGCCTCTTATATATGTTGGGGGTGACGGCCGATTGAACAACACACAATCGAACAAATCAATATACTACTTTTTCATCTACGTTTTATCTCTCCACCGTTTTTGTATCTCGTTCTTCACTGTTCTTCGTGTTTGAGAGCTGCGAATCTCGAGGCTCTAGGGGCGAGCGAATCGACCTAGGGCAGCCCATAGCCGCTGCACTCCCTGATGGGGTCCCTCCCGGGGGTGTGGGGTTTTCGGGTCTGCAAAAGCGCCCGTCGACTGTCTTGCGTATCGCGCTGTCGGTCGGGTCTCCTTCGACGTGAGCTGCGGTGCATCACCCCCGGTGTCGAGGGTACACGTGACGTGTTCATGTGTCAACAGAGTCGTATAGTGGATACGATCAACATGAAGATGTTCACTGATGATGACTAGTCCGTCTCACGTGATGATCGGACACGGCCTAGTTGACTCGGATCATGTATCACTTAGATGACTAGAGAGATGTCTATCTAGGTGGGAGTTCATTGAATAATTTGATTAGATGAACTTAATTATCATGAACATAGTCAAAAGGTCTTTGCAAATTATGTCGTAGCTCACGTTTTGGTTCTACTGTTTTAGATATGTTCCTAGAGAAAATTTAGTTGAGAGTTGACAGTAGCAATTATGCAGACTGGGTCCGTGAACTGAGGATTGTCCTCATTGCTGCACAGAAGGGTTATGTCCTTAATGCACCGCTCAGTGTGTTGAACCTCGAGAATCGTCTGTAGATGTTGGGAAACATCTGACATACACGTTTTGATGACTATGTGATAGTTCAATATGTAATACTGACGGTTTAGAATTGTGGCACCAAAGACGTTTTTGAAACGTCGCAGAACATATGAGATGTTCCAAAGACTGGAATTGGATTTCAGACTAGTGCCCATGTCAAGAGGTATGAGACCTCTGACAAGTTTCTTAAACCTGCAAACTAAGGGAGAAAAACTCAATCGTTGAGCATGTGCTTAGATTGTCTGAGTACTGCAATCGCTTGAATCGAGTGGGAGTTAATCTTCCAGATGAGATAGTGATGGTTCTCCATAGTCACTGCCACCAAGCTATTGGAGCTTCGTGATGAACTATAACATATCAGGGATAGACATGATGATCCTTGAGCAACTCGCGATGTTTGACACCACGAAAGTAGAAATCAAGTAGGAGCATCAATTGTTGATGGTTAAACCACTAGTTTCAAGAAGGGCAAGGGAAAGAAGGGATACTTCATGAGACGGCAAATTAGTTGCTGCTCTAGTGAAGAAACCCAAGGTTGAACCAAACCCGAGACTAAGTGCTTCTATAATGAGGGGGACGGTCACTGAAGCAGAACTACCCTAGATACTTGGTAGATGAGAAGGCTGGCAAGGTCGGCAGAAGTATTTTGGATATACGTCATATTATTTTGTACTTTACTAGTACTCCTAGTAGCACCAGGGTAATAAATACCGGTTCGGTTGCTAAGCGTTAGTAACTTGAAATAAAAGGCTGCGGAGACTAGCTAAAGGTGAGATAACGATATGTGTTGGAAGTGTTTCCAAGGTTGATGTGATCAAACATCACACGCTCCCTCTACCATCGGGATTGGTGTTAAACCGAAATAATTGTTATTTGGTGTTTGCGTTGAGCATAGACATGATTGGATTATGTTTATCGCCACACGGTTATTCATTTAAGGAGAATAATGGTTACTTTGTTTATTTGAATAATACCTTCAATGGTCTTGCACCTAAAATGAATGGTTTATTGAATCTCGATCGTAGTGATACACATGTTCATGCCAAAAGATATAAGATAGTAATGATAGTACCACATACTTGTGGCACTGCCATTTGAGTCATGTTGGTATAAAACGCATGAAGAAGCTCCATGTTGATGGATCTTTGGACTCACTCATTTTTGAAAAGATTGAGACATGCGAACCATGTCTATTGGTAGATATGCATGAAGAAACTCCATACAGATGGATCGTTTGGACTCACTTGATTTTGAATCACTTGAGACATGCAAATCATACCACATGGGCAAGATGACTGAAATGCCTCGTTTTCAGTAAGATGGAGCAAGAAAGCAACTTGTTGGAAGTAATACATTTTGATGTGTGCAGTCCAATGAGTGCTGAGGCACGCAGTGGATATCGTTATGTTCTTACTTCACAGATGATTTGAGTAGATGCTGAGTATATTTACTTGATGAAACACAAGTCTGAATTATTGAAAGGTTTAAGTGATTTTGGAGTGAAGTTGAAGATCGTCATGACAAGATGATAAAATGTCTATGATATGATCATAGAGATGAATATCTGAGTTACGAGTTTGGCACACAATTAATACATTGTGGATATTGTTTCACAACTAATACCACCTGGACCACCATAGTGTGATGGTGTGTCCGAACATCACAACTGCACCCTATTGGATATGGTGCATACCATGATGTCTCTTATCGAATTACCACTATCGTTTATGGGTTAGGCATTAGAGACAACCGCACTCACTTGAAATAGGGCACCACACAATTCCGTTGAGACGACACCGTATGAACTATGGTTTAGAGAAACCTAAGCTGTCGTTTCTTAAAAGCTTGGGGCTGCGATGCTTATGTGAAAAAGTTTCAGGCTGATAAGCTCGAACCCAAAGCGGATAAATGCATCTTCATAGAATACCCAAAAATAGTTGGGTATACCTCCTATTTCAGATCCGGAAGCAAAAGTGATTGTTTCTAGAAACAGGTCCTTTCTCGAGGAAAAGTTTCTCTCGAAAGAATTGAGTGGGAGGATGGTGGAGACTTGATGAGGTTATTGAACCGTCACTTCAACTAGTGTGTAGCAGGGCACAGGAAGTTGTTCCTGTGGCACCTACACCAATTGAAGTTGAAGCTTATGATAGTGATAATGAAACTTCGTATCAAGTCACTACCAAACCTCATAGGTCGACAAGGATGCATACTACAGAGTGGTACGTAATCCTGTCTTGGAAGTCATGTTGCTAGACAACAATGAACCTATGAGCTATGGAGAAGTGACGGTGGGCCCAGATTCCGAAGAATGGCTCGAGGCCATAAAATCCGAGAGAGGATCCATGTATAAAAGAAAGTATAGACTTTGAAAGAACCACTTGATGGTCGTAAGGCTGTTGGGTGCAGATGGATTTTAAAAGGAAGGCAGACAATGATGGTACGTGTCACCATTAAGAAAGCTCGACTTGTCGTTAAGATGTTTCCCGACAAGTTCAAGGAGTTGACTACGATGAGACTTTCTCACTCGTAGCGATGCTAAGAGTCTGTTGGAATTTTGTTAGCAGTTACTGCATTATTTATGAAATCTTGCAGATAGGATGTAAAAACATTGTTTCCTCGACATTTTTCTTGAGGAAAGGTTGTATGTGATACAACCAGAAGGTTTTGTCAATCCTGAAAGATGCTAACAAGTATGCAAAGCTCCAGCAATCCTTCTAAGGACTGGAGTAAGCATCTCGGAGTTGGAATGTACGCTTTGATGAGATGATCAAAGATTTTGGGTTTATATAAAGTTTATGAGAAACTTGTATTTCCAAAGAAGTGAGTGGGAGCACTATAGAATTTTTGATGAGTATATGTTGTTAACATATTCTTGATCAGAAATGATGTAGAATTTCTGGAAAGCATGCAGGGTTATTTGAAAAGTGTTTTTCAATGGAAAATCCGGGTTAAGCTACTTGAACATTGAGCATCAAGATCTATAAGGATAGATAAAAAATGCTTAATAGTACTTTCGAATGAATACATACCATGACAAGATTTTGAAGGAGTTCAAAATAGATCAGCAAAGAATGAGTTCTTAGTTGTGTTACAAGGTGTGAATATTGAGTAAGACTCAAGACCTGACCATGGCAGAAGAGAGAGAAAGGACGAAGGTCGTCCCCGATGCTTTAGACATAGGCTCTACAGTATGCTATGTTGTGTACCCCACCTGAAGTGTGCCTTGCCATGAGTCAGTCAAGGGGTACAAGAGTGATCCAGGAATGGATCACATGACATCGGTTGAACTTATCCTTAGTAACTAGTGGACTAAGGAATTTTCTTGATTATGGATGTGGTAAAAGAGTTCGTCGTAAAGGGTTACGTCGATGCAAACTTTGACTCTAATCCAGATGACTCTGAGTAGTAAACCGGATTCGTATAGTAGAGCAGTTATTTGGAATAGCTCCTTGTAGTGCGTGGTAGCTACATCTACAAGATGACATAGAGATTTGTAAAGCACACATGGATCTGAAAGGTTCAGGCCCATTGACTAATAAACCTCTCTCACAAGCGATATATGAACAAACCCCATGGGTGTTGGATTCATTACAATGACATAGTGATGTGAACTAGATTATTGACTCTAGTGCAAGTGGGAGACTGTTGGAAATATGCCCTAGAGGCAATAATAAAATGGTTATTATTGTATTTCCTTGTTCATGATAATTGTCTATTGTTCATGCTATAATTGTATTAACCGGAAACCGTAATACATGTGTGAATACATAGACCACAACATGTCCCTAGTAAGCCTCTAGTTGACTAGCTCGTTGATCAATAGATGGTCATGGTTTCCTGACCATGGACATTGGATGTCATTGATAACGGGATCACATCATTAGGAGAATGATGTGATGGACAAGACCCAATCCTAAGCCTAGCACAAGATCGTATAGTTTGTCTGCTATAGCTTTTCTAATGTCAAGTATCATTTCCTTAGACCATGAGATTGTGCAACTCCCGGATACCATAGGAATGCTTTGGGTGTACCAAACGCCACAACGTAACTGGGTGGCTATAAAGGTGCACTACGGGTATCTCCGAAAGTGTCTGTTGGGTTGGCACGAATCGAGACTGGGATTTGTCACTCCGTGTAAACGGAGAGGTATCTCTGGGCCCACTCAGTAGGACATCATCATAATGTGCACAATGTGACCAAGGAGTTGATCACAGGATGATGTGTTATAGAACGAGTAAAGAGACTTGCCGGTAACGAGATTGAACAAGGTATCGGGATACCGACGATCGAATCTCGGGCAAGTACTATACCGGTAGACAAAGGGAATTGTATACGGGATTGACTGAATCCTTGACATCGTGGTTCATCTGTTGAGATCATCATGGAACATGTCGGAGCCAACATGGGTATCCGGATCCCGCTGTTGGTTATTGACCAGAGAGATGTCTCGGTCATGTCTGCATTATTCCCGAGCCCGTAGGGTCTACACACTTAAGGTTCGATGACGCTAGGGTTATAGGAAAAGTATGTACGCGGTTACCGAATATTGTTCGGAGTCCCGGATGAGATCCCGGATGTCACGAGGAGTTAAATGGTCCGGAGGTGCAGATTGATATATTGGACGAAGGGTTTTGGAGTCCGGGAGTGTTCCGGAGGTACCGGGTGATGACCAGCATGACCGAAAGGTGTTTCGGGAGCCCCGGCAAGTGTTGGGGGCTTCATGGGCCAAGGGAAGGGGGCAAACCAGCCCACTAAGGAGCTGTGCGCCCCCCTCACCTATTCCCATGTGACCAAGGGGTTTGGGGCGCCCCATCTAGGGTTCCCACCTCCTGGCTTGGGGGCCAAGTCACCCAAGGGGGAGATCCCATCTGCCCTGGCCGCCGCCCCCCTAGGGGAAACCCTAGGGCGCCTCCCCTTGCCCTTGCCCCTATATATAGTGGAGGTTTTGGGGCTGCCCAACACATGAGTCTCTCTCTCGCAAGGCGCAGCCCTACCTCTCTCCCTCCTCGTCTCTCGTAGTGCTTGGCGAAGCCCTGCAGGAGTACCGCGCTCCTCCACCACTACCACGCCGTCGTGCTGCTGCTGGACGGAGTCTTCCCCAACCTCTCCCTCTCTCCTTGATGGATCAAGGCGCGGGAGACGTCACCGGGCTGCATGTGTGTTGAACGCGGAGGCGCCGTTGTTCGGCGCTTAGATCGGAATCGACCGCGATCTGAATCGCTACGAGTACGACTACCTCATCCGCATTCTAGTAACGCTTCCACTTAGCGATCTACAAGGGTATGTAGATGCACTCCCCTTCCCCTCGTTGCTAGATTACTCCATTGATTGATCTTGGTGATGCGTAGAAAATTTTAAATTTCTGCTACGATCCCCAACATTATGTGCCCATAGATTTCATTGTTCTTGATATTAATTGCAATCCTACATGTCCTATTATTCTTGGTAGGCCTTTCCTTAGAATGATTGGTGCAATTATTGATATGAAAGAAGGGAATATTAGATTCCAATTTCCGTTAAGGAAGGGCATGGAACACTTTCTTAGAAATAAAATTAAACTACCTTATGAATCTATTATGAGAGCCACTTATGGATTGCATACCAAAGATGATAATACCCAGATCTATTCTTGTTTTTATGCCTAGCTAGGGGCGTTAAACGATAGTGCTTGTTGGGAGGCAACCCAATTTTATTTTTGTTTATTGCTTCTTGGTTCTGTTTAGTAATAGATAATTCATATATAATTACGATACTCGGAGTGACAAATCCTAATCTCGATCTATGCCATCCCAACAAACACCTTCAAAGATACCTGTAGAGCATCTTTATAATCACCCAGTTATGTTCTGACGTTTGATAGCACACAAGGTATTCCTCCGGTATCCGGGAGTTGCATAATCTCATAGTCGAAGGAATATGTATTTGGCATGAAGAAAGCAATAGAAATAAAACTGAACGATCAATATGCTAAGCTAACAGATGGGTCTTGTCCATCACATCATTCTCCTAATGATGCGATCCCGTTAATCAAATGACAACACATGTCTATGGTTAGGAAACTTAACCATCTTTGATCAACGATCTAGTCTAGTAGAGGCTTACAAGGGACACAATGTTTTGTCTATGTATCCACACATGTATCAAGTTTCCGGTTAATACAATTCTAGCATGAATAATAAACGTTTATCATGATATAAGGAAATATAAAATAATAACTTTATTATTGCCTCTAGGGCATATTTCCTTCATCTCCTCCTACTCATCGTCCTCCAGAATGATGGTGGTCGGTGCCACCACAATGGCCGGTTGGTCATGAAGAGCCCTAACAAACCTGCACTTAGCCCACCTGGATCTTTGACCAGGATCATCCCACTCGGCATGATCCATCTCCTAGCGCAGTATGCCCACTGATATAACGCCTTTGGTTGGGTCATGTATGAGCATCTTCAACTCCTCCGTCGTGGCCTTCATCACCGTAATGTCTGCCTCTTTATGCATGTCGTCAATGTTGTTGAACTGAGTGCACACCTCCATGGTCTTCGCGAACTTGGTGCAGTCATCGAGCAAGCACCCAAGGAGGAATGTCCAACATCCAATGTCGTTGGGGAAGGTGCCGAGACTGGAGTTCATGGCGATGAAAAGGTGGTGAGACAGAGAGACGAAGTCGTGGAAGATGAGACAGTACAAGAGAGAGAGAGAGAGAGAGAGAGAGAGAGAGAGAGAGAGAGAGAGAAAGACAGAGATGGTTGGAAGAGGTAGTGGAGTGTGGTGGTGGATAAATAGGGACTTTGGAGTAGGTGGGTGGGATGAGTGAATGATGATCTTTGATCAACATGTATGGTAATGGTGGTCAAACAATTCTCCATTCCTCATTGATCTTGCGCATATGTATGTCGCATTTGTCCTTTAGTTGACCTTCATTCATATTGTTCATAATCCAGATCAACCAGGCTGCTTCGGGGACCTCCAAGGACAAGGAGGTGGTTGTTGATGAAATAAAGGGCAAGGCTTCATCACGCTAGGTAGGATTTTCTTTGCTTCTTTCTGCACCTCGGTTTGTGGCGTAATTTTTTTTGCATCAAGCCACAGACCAACGTCAATGAGAAGTGCGAATGCGGTGGCGCCAACATCGGCAAAATCATCGGGTTTAGCACTTGGAAGGGGATTTCATCAAGATTTACAAAATCTGGCAGGAGGAATGGTTATAATACCAGATGTAGGACTTGAAGATCCAACCTGGACCGGGATCGTCACCCTCCCCCCCCCCCCCAGTCCTACTCAGGAGCACTCATGGAAGCCAAAGAGTTGTGCTCTGCAGGAGTCTGCCATGCTTACCAGGCTTGCCAAGAAAATAGTCAAGCTATCCGACGAAGGTACGAGGTTGGTGGATGTCAAGTTCATGGTTCTAAGCCGCTCCAAGACATGGTTTATCGATGTGGTAATACGATGACGTGGAGGACGCCACTCGGACCACCCTAAGGGAAATGTTCTCGTTGATGTTCAAGGGCAAGGTCGCCAACTTCCCGAACAAGCCGCACGATGCAGGATTTTCCAGCATCACGCCAATGCAGGGGTAAGCACTTTTCTTTATTCCTTTCATCTACTGATTTTTTGTGTGTGTGAGAGGTAGGGGTGTGGGGGGGGGGGCCTTTCTTTCATCTAATGATGATACTTGCTTCTATGTCATCGACAATTTGCTCATCGTGGTAGGCATGAAGGGCGTGGGCAGCCGGCCTCACGACTGGAAGATCCCCAGCCTGCGAGGCGGGTGCCACTCCGGTCTGAGGACACCTCGAAGACCACCAAGCGCGGTCGAGGTGCCGCCCTCAAGATCTACCTTAACGATGATGACGAGGTCAACCTTGACAAGTGACGACAAAGACACCCCCGGAGAGGGCGACTCATCGGCACCTCGGTCTCTGGTGCCACCGGGCAAGACCCGCTCGAGGACGCAGGGTGGGAAAAAAAGCCGAAAGGTGCTTCAAGACAAGGCTCCGGTGCTCACCGTCGTGCACGTCTCCACCATCCCCGCCCGAGATTATTTCCACAAGTACTTTAACAGTGACGTTTTCTCTACTATACTTTGTTGGAAAACTGGGAAGAAAGACATTGACAGGCTGATCGGATGCTGAAGGGACGAGGTGTCGTGCAACAACCGGCCGCGCCCACGGTGCCATTGGAGCAGCACAGTTAGGCTAGCGATCGATGGGGTCGTTGAACAGTGCCTCACATTGACATCGTACTGCACGTCGTTGATAGTCACAGGCTAAGAATTGGCTCAGCCGCTCACGTGACAGTGAAACAAAGAATAATTTTACCGCATATAAAGTGGTCTTCCACTCCGAGTCGTGATAACCATGTGTAGGCATTTCTTCCGTTTATTTATTCAATCTATCTACGTGTAAAATCTAAAAAGACATTGACGGATTGATTTCTTTATCGCGGTCGCTATTTACTGAATCTTTTCAGCCGCATCAGTCAGATTCTTCTTTTTTAGCTTAACGTTTAATTTATTCGAACATCTCCACTAGGGATCTCGTCTGACACTACATGCGAAATGATGTCTGAAGGCCTATGTGGTCAGAAGTGGGCGTGTGTGCTGTCCGGAAGCCGCAAAGTTTCACATGTTTGTCTTCGATTTGTAAGAGAAAGTATCGTCTGGACCGCATCATGGACCAATACAAATATGCGTTGGGTGGCTTCCACGGTCTAGACAGCACGATTCAGACGGATGCGGGTGATTTGAAGGTCGGCGTTGGAGATGCCAAAGGACATTGAAGGTAGCAAAAAAACAACTAGGTCCATATAAATCATCTAACGACGAATACAAGCACTATAGCAAATCGAAGATGCGTCACCGTCATTTTATCTTTCTTACCGGAGCCAGCAAACGTTGTTGTAATATACAATTAAAAAGTCGTCGGAGTAAGACCCCATAAAACCAGCACACAAGAGCAGCAACTATCGCTAGTGAAGAGCCATAAATCAAAAGAATTAAACATGTGAACACATGAACAAAAAACTGAATTCAAACACATCAACCAAAGACCACCATCAATCGAATCCCACAAGATCCAACCGGGGCGATGTTGGTACGGCGAAGGGAACGGTCATGGTAGGTCGGGCAGCGAGTTGGATGTGGCAACACCGCCCGTTGCAGGAGCTGTTGGTGGTGGCAACAGAAGGGTGGTGCTGCCAGAGAGAAAAAAAGAAAGCTAAAGGAAGAAGAATGATGCTGCTCCATTGGCTACAGATCGAACAATTGAGTAAAAGGCGACTGGCAATTTTATTCCAAGGACCATGAATTGTTCGTCCCTTTGTTGGCGCGGATTTTGGGTCTCTGGTGTCAATGGAGCCTAATTGAGAACTACTCCATTCATCCGAAAATACTTGTCAAGGAAATGGCTAAAAATAAATGTATCTATAACTAAGATACGACTAAGATATGTTTAAATACGTCTATTTTTTCGACAAGTATTACAGAGGGAGTAATAATTAAAAATTGCAAAGTACCTAATAAAATTCTTCAAACTTTTGAAGACAAATACGATCACATACAGTACCCATGTGGAAAAAATCGTGAATGAATGCCTTTCATCGTATTCTGATGAGAAAAGAATCAACGCTACATCAACATTCTCGAAATAGGCTTTCATCTCGCTTTATACGTAAAAGCAACACCCGAAAAAGTAGAGGGCTGAACGATATAAGATGGTGAGGTAGCCTTCTTATAAAGCCGATCCTGAGATAACCGACACACGCAGAACGCGTGCGACTACGCTACCAACAACGAGCACCGGAAGACCTAAACATCACCATGCTACGACCTATCACACCTAAGCTCCACGACAACACCCTCAAGAGGGAGAATGACGCAGAGCGTCGCTGTTGTCGAGTACACACCAAACAAAGATCCTCATCTAGAGCCCTGACACGGAAAGAAGAACCCACAACGACGTCTTCAAGAAGAACGCATCACCCACGGGTGTCGCCGTCACTGGCGCCAAGGCACAGAGCTTTCGCTCCGCAACTCAACTGTGCCACCACGAGGCCGCCAGGAGGAACGTGACAATGCCAGATCCCCAAATCCGGATCGGAGCACCGCCCTTCCAAGAGAGGACACGCCCGGGCTACCCGCTGCAACACCTCCTGATGCCCACACAACACGAGAGGAGCGCCGCCACCACCGCAATAATGCTCGCCGAAGAGCAACCATCCAAACCACCATCCGGGACCGCCGCCCCGGTATCCTTGTCGCGAGATATCGTATGCCACTCACATCACAACTCACCGAACCACGTTAGGAAGAGCGACAACACTCCATCCTCTCCTAGCCCGGCATCAGTCCCTGAGTCTAGGTAGGCGTTTCCATCATAGGAGGCACCCACCCTGCGTCCCCAGCCACCCGGTGGACTGGGGGACATGACTCTGAAGCTCGCGATGGCCGCTAGCGAGCCAAACCCTTGGTCAGGCGAGCTTACACGACGCCATGTCCGTCGTCACCGGCGCCGATCCGCGCATCGACACAACGATAACACGACCACCACCACCGAGCACCATACCCACGAGAGGAGCACGAGCACCACTCACGAGCACATCCCAGGTCAAGCCCGACCTCTCCTACATGGAGCACAAGCTCTGATCCACCCCGGGCCCCGAATTGGCCAACGTGAGCACGAACCCTAGATCTGAACCTACCCATCGGTCCAAACCCAAGAGAAGGAGGCCACCACCACCACGCCGCACTGCCTTCATCACACCATGCAAGATGCACAACGCACACCGCCGCATACCACCCACCAGGGAGCCTAGAAGGACCCACTCCACCACCATGTGCCACCAGATGTCCTCCCAACGACAAATCCGGCCGAAGCTGGCCGGACCCCTCCAGGCTGGCGACAGATCCGACAGTACATAAACATTACTATTCACTCTTTTTGTACTCACAATTTTGTTTCCTTTTTTTGCCCCGAAGTCGATTGAAGTTATTCCTTCGCGGGGACCTTTTATACAAGTACACCATTCGGTCCTTTTTAGTCTTATATAAGTTTTGTCTGAAGTCAAAATATCTCTATTTTGACCAAACTTATAGAAAAATATATCGACATTCACAATGCCAAATCAATATTGTTAGATTCATTATGAAGTGTAGTATATATATTTGGTATTGTAAATGTTGATATTTTTTAATACAAATTTGGTCAAAGTTTATAAAGTTTGACTTGACACAAATTTAATATGCGGAGTAAAAAGGACAAGAGGGACTATAACACTAGATCAAGTTTGTTTCAAAAAAAATCAGTTTTTTTTACTTTTTCTTAAACCATTTGTTTAAGATGAAATTTCAAATTATTTGTTGATGCCTTGGGAGCCCCTTTGTTCCTTTGTTCGCTAAGTATAATTACATGCACATCACATGCGGCTCATGTTTAACTAGACCAGATGCTCACAAGATGCTTGTGTGATTAACAAACCGGTCGCTCACATCTTGCCACCGGTGCTACTAAGTAGTACTAACGATGGGGTCGTTCACGAACGCCGGCTCCGCGCCAGCCCCATCCGCGGCGAGGCCGCACGTCGTGCTGCTGGCCAGTCCCGGCGCCGGCCACCTCATACCGCTGGCCGAGCTTGCGCGGCGGCTCGTGGAGCACCACGGCTTCGCAGCCACGATCGTCACCTTCAGCGGCCTCTCCGACTCAGAAGCCCTCCCCAGCGGCATCCTTGACTCCGCCTCCACCGTTGCGCTCCCTGCCGTCAAGATCGACGACCTCCCCGCCGACGCCCTCCGCGGCAGCCTGCTCGTGGAGCTTATTCAGCGCTCCCTCCCAAGCCTCGGCACCCTGCTCCGCTCCATGGGCTCCACCACCCCGCTCGCCGCGCTGGTGCCGGATTTTTTCTGCTCCGCGGCGCTGCCCCTCGCCGTCGAGCTCGGCGTCCCGTGCTACGTCTTCGTCCCCAGCAGCCTCACCATGATCTACCTGATGCGCCGCATCGTGGAGCTCCACGACGACGCGGCCCCTGGCGAATACCGCAACCTCCCGGAGCCTCTCGAGATCCCCGGGGGCTTGTCGCTGCGCCGCGCAGAGCTTCCGGTCCCGTATCGCGACTGCAACGGTCTGGCTTACGCGCAACTGCTCCGGGGAGGCCGGCGATACCGCCGTGCCGACGGTTTGTTGATGAACACCTTCTACGAGATGGAACCTGCCATGGTGGAAGAGTTCAGGCAGGCGGCGGAGCAAGGCACGTTCCCACCGGCGTTCCCCGTGGGGCCGTTCGTCCTGTCAAACTCCGACGAGGAAACCGGCGCGTCGGCCATCCTAGAGTGGCTGGACCGCCAGCCGGCAAGGTCGGTGGTGTACGTCGCGTTCGGAAGCGGCGGAGCGCTGTCTGTGGAGCAGACGGCCGAGCTCGCCGCCGGGCTAGAGGCGAGCAGCCAGAGGTTCCTCTGGGTGGTGCGGATGCCGAGCCTGGATGGCCGCACGTGTGTCTTCGGGACCGGCGGCGGCGACGACGACCCGTTGGCGTGGCTTCCCGAGGGCTTCCTGGAGAGGACGAGGGGCAGAGGCCTCGCCGTGCCGGCCTGGGTGCCGCAGGTGCGCGTCCTGTCCCACCCGGCGACGGCGATCTTCGTGTCGCACTGCGGGTGGAACTCGGTGCTGGAGAGCGCGGCGTCCAGCGTGCCGATGGTCGCGTGGCCGCTTTACGCGGAGCAGAGGATGAACGCCGCTCTGCTGGAAGGGGCCCTCGGGGTGGCGCTGCGGTCGAGGGCGCGAGAGGACGGCGGCGCCGTGGCGCGCGAGGAAGTCGCGGCCGCGGTGAACGAGCTCATGGAGGGGGAGAATGGACTCGTCGTGCGGCGCCGGGCCGAGGACCTGCAGCGAGCGGCGGCACGCGCGTGGTCGCCGGATGGTTCGTCCCGCCGGGCGCTGGAGGATGTCGCCGCCAAGTGGAGGGCGGCGCTTGGCGCGGGCAGTTGAGGCACGTACACTCGTGACTGCACGAACTGCGCATGGCACCCCCCTGCCAGTTCATTTCGAATTTTATTAGTAACCAGTAATAATCCTGATGATTTTCGCCTCGTTATGCACCCACCCCTCTCCTCCGCTGCCTCCACGGCGGCCGGAGCCCAAGATCCACCTTCAAGCCCCAACCACCGCTCCCCTGCCGATGCTGCATCTCTCCTGCAGCTACTGGCATCCCCGCTGGCCGGCCTATCCTCGGCGTCCCCTTGCCTGCGTAAAGATGCGGACCTGGTGGAGATCCCCTCTCCAGATCTCCCCTCGGCCACCATTTTGGGTACGATTCAAAGCCGTATCCCGCCAGCGGCAGTGGAATCTTGCCCTGCTTCGGCTCCGGCCGCACAACCCAGGCTGCGCTCGCTGATCGTCGCGCCTGACGGTTGGGCTGCGCCCTCCTCGGTGGGTTGCTGCGCCGCGCCGCGCCTCCATTCCATTATTGTGGCACCAGAGGGTGGGTTGCTGCCTGATGCCGCTCTGCCTGCCGCAGCTGGGCAGCAGCCTGCTACTGGATCCGGCGATGCTGCTGCCGAGGATAGCTCCCTTGGATGGCAACAAGTGCGCTCCAGGAAGGAGAAGCGCAATCCGCAGGCCCCCGTTTTGGGAGATCCGCGGCAGGGGCGACAGGGCCGGCGTGCTCCGCCCTCTGATCCCATGGCTTTGAAGCAGCATCTCGCGTTTAAGGCTAGACTCCGCGGCAAATGTTTTCGCTGCCTGTCAAAGCGCCATCGCCTTGCTGACTGCCGTGAACCTCTCCGCTGCATTCGGTGCAAGGGCATTGGCCACTTTGCGCGTACTTGCTCTGCTTCCCTCCCCTAGCCACCACCCCCGCCCGCTCGCAAGCCATCCGAGCCCTCCGCCCTCCCCCCGCCGGTAGGCATCTTCAGGCTCCTACTCCGCCGTCCCGGCTGGCTCTGTCCACCGTTCTGCGGCACGCTGTTCGGCCCAACCAGTTAGTCCAGTGCGGGGAGACCAGCCTGCTCTCTCTGCTGCCCGTGATGCGCCTGTCTCGATGGCCTCCCCAAAACTGCAGTTCCAAGCCCCCTCCTTCACGCATGCTGCTTCAGTGCCAGGGCTGCCTTCAGGCTTAGCTGTTTCAGGCTGCTGGAAGAACTTTGAGATCGGTGAGGCAAGCGGTGCTGCGCCTTGCTTGCAGCGACACTCCAACCTTTCCCCTCTGGAGGAGGTGCTTGCTGCGGCCTCTGCTTCTGGACAGAACCACGGGCTGGGTTGTGAGTCCGCCACTGCAGCTTGGCACGCATCTACCGAGGCTGTATTCAGCTCCTTTGGGGACCTTGGGATGTCCATGTCAGGCAACCATCAGCGCTGGCAGCCGTGTGACAGGTCGGGGCAACTTCAAGAGCTGGGATCTCCAACTGTACAGCGGCAACGGGAGCTTGGGAGGAATCCGCTGCACCTCCCAGTTGCCCCTGCCTCCTGGGATCGAGCAACCACAGCTGCCGCCTCTCTGCAGGCCAAGTTCAACAACGGTGGTGGCCAGGTGCACCCCGTGAACAGTTGGGAGGCATATGTGGCTAGAACCCCTGCTATTGATTTCTCTGCTCTGCAAGGTACGCCTCTTAAAATCTGCTTAGGGTCGGGAGCGCAGTTGGGTCCGGATCTTTCCGACAGGAGCACACAGGAGGATGGGCTCTCTGGAGGGGATCTTGTCAATGCCATTGTATCACGTGTGTCCTCCCTCCCATCCGATCTGCAGCAGCGGTTTGTTGCACGGGTTGCTGCTCTTCTATCCCCGTCTCTGCTAGGTGTGCCGTCTACAGAGCCAGCAGGAGGGCAGACCAAGAGGAAGCTATTTGCTTCCAGGACCAAGATTCCCAAGAGCTCCCGTCAAGCTGTGGCTGGACACTCATTCATGACCTCCAGGAAATCTCAAGCTCAGTTCTGTGTTCGCCTGGGCCTGATCAAGAACGTTAAGGAGTTCAACGATGACACCCTGAAGCTGTACCTAAGCTTCTTCAAAAACCCCGTGCCACAGCCTCTCCTCGCCAAGCTTGCTGAAGTTGCCAGATGAGGATCTGCAGCTCATCCTAGACGAGCTGAACGCCACTGCCAACTGAAGCTCTTGCCCCGCATGGTTGTTACTCATCCCCCATGGATAGTACAACATCTTCTTCATCTAGGTACCCCACTGCAGGTTGGGCCGCGCAGACTGTGCCAGCCCCGGTTGTATCCCAGTGTATTTGGCCTGTTTCCTTAGTTGTCCCGAACTTAAGTTACGCGCTGGTGGCGCCTGACTGTGTCTGTTTGTTGCGAGTTGAGTCCTATGTCTGGTCTTGGTCGGCGATGGTGTCGAACCAAGGATCTGTATTCACTTCTAGTGTCGCGCGGGTTGCGCCTACCTCTTGTATTCACGTGCCGGTGGCGCCTGATACTGAACCTTTGTATGTCCGGGTCGCGCCTTGGGCGCCTACCATCTGTAAGCACGTGTCGGTGGTACCTGATCATGTCTTTGTCTTGCTGTTCCATCTTGTCTATTTGGCACCAGGCCTACGGCCGGTTGTTTCACCTAGTTCCCATGGATGAGAAGCTATCTGTGCTTTGCTGGAATGTGCGCGGTCTTAATGACCGTGCTAGACGTTTGGTAGTAAGATCCTTAATTGCCCAGTGCCGATGCTCGATTCTCTGCCTGCAAGAGTCAAAGCTGTGCTCCTTTTCTGAGGAGGACAGGAAGGAGCTAGGGGGAACGTTGCTTCAAGGTGCAGTTGCGCTGCCTGCCCAAGGTACAAGAGGAGGCATTATCTTGCTTTGGGATACAACTCAGTACACCATCTCTGATGTAGTGCTTAAGGAATTCTCCATCACGGCCCTTGTTAAACCTCTGTATGGATGCCCATGGACAATCTCCACTGTGTATGGACCTCATGATGATCAAAGGAGAGCCAGCTTCCTGTTAGAGCTGCAGGAGATAGCTAATTCAGTAAGCACCCCATGGCTAGTCTTAGGCGACTTTAACCTCATAACCTCGGCGGCAGACAAGAACAATCCTAACATGGATCGACGATGGATGCTTCGCTTTCGGAATGCCCTGCACACCTCAAGTCTGACGAACAATCTCCGCCGAGGTTGACCTGATCGGACGGCGGTACACTTGGTCCAATGAACAATCTCCGCCAACGTTGGTCCGTCTGGACCATGCATTCTGCACTGTGGATTGGGAGCGCAAATTTCGGGCAGCTAAACTTCTCCCTCAGTCTTCTTCCATCTCGGATCATTGCCCGCTGCTCCTAGTGAATGAGGGGATGATAAAAAAACAGAGAAGGTTCCAGTTTGAGTTATAT
Organism: Triticum aestivum; assembly: GCF_018294505.1. Classification (NCBI taxonomy): domain Eukaryota; kingdom Viridiplantae; phylum Streptophyta; class Magnoliopsida; order Poales; family Poaceae; genus Triticum; species Triticum aestivum. The sequence continues at coordinate 570,441,681 of NC_057803.1, read as the reverse complement.
TGGCAACACATCCATGGGTTCCAGGAGGTGGTGACTGTGGCTTGGAATAGTGTGCAAGGATCTAATGATCCGATTAGCTCGTTTAATATTAAGCTTAGGACCATTGCGCGTGCGCTTACTGTCTGGAGCAGGACAAAAATTGGAAACCTACAACTCCAGTTCGCGGCAGCGCAGGAGCTTATTCTGCGATTAGAATCTGCTCAAGATGAGAGATCCTTGACTAATCATGAGTCAGTAATTCGTTCACTTCTGAAGTCTCGATGTCTTGGCCTTGCAGTCCTGCTCAGAATTAAGCAACGCCAAAGAGTTAAAGTATCTTGGCTAAAGGATTCTATGTCCAGTTCCAAGATGTTCTTCATCAAGGCTAATTCTCGGGCAAAGAGGAATGCTATCCACTCCATGCTAAACTCCAATGGTGTGCTGCTTAGTGACCAGGAGGGCATACTTGACTCAGTTGGTGAGCATTTCAGGACGGTTCTGGGCACTCCGAGTGAAACATCATCGGCATTCTGTTGGGATTTCCTCAAATTTAACCCAACAAATTTGCAAGATCTAGAACAAAATTTTTCCTTGGAGGAAATAAAGGAGGCGATCTGGGACATGCCAGCAGACAAAGCTCCGGGGCCCGATGGGTTCTCGGGAACATTTTACCGTGTTTGTTGGGACACAATCAAAGACGACCTTCTGTGTGTCTTCCAGCGACTGTTCAATCTCAATGCTCGATCGCTCCATAAGATAAATGATGCGCTGATTGTACTGATTCCAAAGAAGAAGGACCCGATGGGGATCGACGACTACCATCCCATCGGCTTAATTCACAGTCTTATGAAGATCATCATGAAGGTCCTCTCAAGAAGATTAGCATCGTGGCTGCCAGCTCTCATCTCTAAATGCCAGAGCGCGTTCATTAATGGTCGTTGCATCCAGGAAAACTTCATCTATGTCCAACACCTTGCGAAGCACTTCCACCGGGCTCATCTCCCGGCGATACTGCTAAAGCTCGATCTGGCAAAGGCCTTTGACTCCATTTCCTGGCCTTACATTTTGGACTGCCTACGAGCCATGGGATTTGGGGCGCGATGGCGTGAATGGATTGCCCTTATCTTATCATCCTCTTCTTCTATGGTTATGGTTAATGGCATACCATCAGTAAGAATTTGGCACAAGTGCGGCGCTCGCCAGGGTGACCCGCTGTCCCCTTTCCTATTCATCCTCGCAATGGAGCCCTTGCACCGAATTTTTGACCTGGCAACCGAGCATGGGCTGCTCTCGAAGCTGCGAGGGCGAGCGGCCACAATGAGAACCTCATTATATGCGGACGACCTGGCGCTCTTTGTCAACCCTTCGCAGGATGATATGAGGATGGTGAGACACATTCTGGACATCTTCCAAAAGGTAACAAGTCTGTGGACTAATTTCGCAAAGAGTGTTGCCTTGCCAATACGTTGCGATGAAGTGGACCTGGAGCATGTGCTGCTGCCGCTGGGCGTGCCCACGGGCACGTTCCCCTGTACCTTCCTCGGGGTGACTCTATCCATTAGAAAACTTCAGAAGATTCACTACATCAACATAATGACCAAGCTCGATTCCAGGATGGCTGGTTGGAAGGGAAAGCTGATGTCTAAAGGGGACAGATTACTTCTTGCAAGAGCAGTCCTACAGTCCTTGCCAGTGTACATGTTCTCTTCGCAAAACCCCCCAAAATGGCTTCTAAAATGGTTCGCTCAGCGAACACGTGCTTGGTTCTGGTGCGCTGAGGAGAAATGCAATGGTGGCCAATGCAGAGTGCGCTGGGATTTGGTATTTCGCCCGAAACACTTAGGAGGCCTTGGACTCCAGGACATGGAAAGATTCACACGAGCTCTCCGGATGAGATGGATTTGGCTAAGATGGACCGGTGCTATGATCCCAATAATTGGCACGTACGGACCCTATGACGACGAAGACTTCGCGCTATTTGCAAGTGCTACGAGAGTGACAATTGGAGATGGGAAGACTGCGCTTTTTTGGAAAGATGCCTGACTGAATGGCATGGTGCCCAGGGACATTGCTCCCGCTCTTTTCGGCACGGCCTCTCGAAAAGAACGCACTGTCTATGACGCACTATCAATGAACAATTGGCTGCATGATCTGGAGCGAAACTGGAAAGATGATATGATCCAAGAACTCATCAACCTATCTAGTTTGCTTGACCATACAGAGCTTAACCCACTTGTAGAAGACCACATTACCTGGAAGTTAACAAATGATGGTGCTTACTCCGCCAGATCGGCCTACCTCCTCCAGTTTGAAGGAATGATCAAATCTCCTATATACAACAGTGTCTGGCGTGGATGGGCTCCTGCCAAATGCAAGATCTTCCTATGGATGGCCTTGCAGCGCAAGATTCTTACGGCGGACGTGCTATTGTTGAGAGGTCGGGACAATAACTATTTTTGCCCTCTCTGCATGCGCTGCCTTGAAACGGCCGCACACCTATTCTCAGAGTGCTCATGGTCCACACGAGTCTGGGACTATATGGCCACGACTGCAAACATTCCTTCTTTAGTCTTCTCAGTGGAGCGTGGATGCAACGCTCCATGAATGGCTACAAGAGCTTACACCCCAGGACACTGATACAACGCGTAGAAGAGGTACGCATGCGCTGGCAATGCTAATCTGCTGGGAACTTTGGCTCGAGCGAAACCGACGAATTTTCCACCAGCAAGAACTACCGCTGCCAACGCTGGTCAACAGAATTAGGGATGAAGCAGCAATCTGGAAACTCGCTGGATGCCCAATCCCATTTGACCCAGGCTGAGCACTATTTATAAACTCGTCGCGATGTTGTATGGCAAAGCCAACAATGGTTGTATTTTTATTTTTCTCACTTGGTCTCCGACCTGACGTTGTTTTCGGCCATCGGCCTTTCTTCTTCTTAATGGAATCACAGCAGCCCTCCTGCTGTCTTTCAAAAAAAGTAATAATCCTGATAATCGGCAGACTTCTTTCAGTCCATAACTCCCAACACACAGGCATGAATAATGTGTGACGAGAGGAAAATGTGCTAAAACTCGATGTCCATGTGAATTAGGCCAAATACGCGCTGAGACATTTGAAAAGAAGACGAGTGGTTGTATTCGGCTCTTATAAAACTGACAAAGGCACAATTTAGCCAACCCTTTCCTTAAAGGCGATCGGTGGTCCAAACTCTGCATCAAAGTGGAGTCATGTAAAAAACACTTCGTGCAGGTCTGACATCCTAGCTGTAGAGGAACCACGTCAATACATCTCGAATTTGGTGGTTAAACTCTACCGTGGTGACAAAGATCCTGTAGCCTGTAGGGGAGGGGTGGTGGTGGTGGGGGGGGGGGGGGGGGGTACGTGCTTGTGCTTTAATGGACATCTCCTTTGGGCCTTTTTTAGTTTCTCTAATAATTAGCTAAGAGACTTCAGTGAGTGAGAATTTTTTGGTCCCTCCCTTTTTCTATGTCTTTTGGAGTTTTGCTTTGTGGTGAGAGGAGGATAGAGATACTCAACAGGGGCCACCCTCTTCCTCGTCCGAAAAAGATCCCCAAGAGCCTGTACCCACTTGTATGTACTCTGCACATGTGAACTCGACATGTTGTCTGAACTGAAGCTTAAACTGTATGTGCAGGAGAAGAGCTCGATGAGCTACACGGCCTCACGCATGACGAGCAAGAGGCCCAGGGAGGAGGAGGAGTTTGTTTACAGTAGGAAGATTGGCTTATGACCTGGTGCATACCTGCATGGTATTTTCAGTAGAGATGATTCAAAATCAAATCAGCTGTTTGTTAACGTGGTGTTGCCTGCTGCGGTTTTACTATATTGTGAATTTGTGATTGTGTGCAAAGGGGACACATGTTCAACTAATTAGATCAGTTTCTTAACTATAACGTGTTATTGGGAATAAACACAGATCAATTGTCAACACAAGAAATGTGGGATGCATTAAAAGTCATTGATGTTATTGTTATAATGTTTAATCTTAAAAAAGTATACCTACTCTCTCACATGGTTACTGATACGCAATTTTTGTTTGCCTCTTCTCGTGCTGCAGGATGGAACCGGAACCAAACTTGGTAGTTGAAATAATTCTCTGCCGTAAGTTGCATATCCTAAACAGTAATTTATGACATTTCGTTTTCGTCCTTATGACTTATCCTTAATAGGTTTTTATCTTAGAGCCGGAAATAATATACCCAATTCATATGCAACAAATACACACGAAATATATGAATACTAATGAAGGCCATGTGTCTTTCTTATTTCATGCACTCTATGCCCAGTTACCTACTTAAGAGTTTCAGTTTGTTGCATAATTCTCGTGCCACTGAAATATGTAATGTGAAACCCGCTCCCATCTGCTCTCATTGTATAAGAGTGTAACTTTCTATATAACCAGAACCCTTCCAGGTGTTAGATTTATAGTTAATTACTACTTAGTTCAGGATGTTCCCACATTTTTCTTGGGTACAATTAATAATTTTCATGCTTTACGCAGGTTTGGAGATGACATTTACTAAAATCTAATTATTTTCTCTTGTCGTTCTTTTGTAGTTAATTCATGGAGGACCCTACATCTAAAGGTAACAGAGCAGTTTATATCATAATTCCATTGCTGGATTTCTAGAAGAATGAAAAAGGGAGAAATGGTTGTTTCATTTGGTGTGCGGATCTGGTTTAAAGTGTGCGTGCTTATATCTGGAAGATCTTGGTTGCAAAAGTATATTAGGAAGATCTTGGTTGCAAAAGTGATCAGATATACTCCTCGGTACCAAAATATAAGACGTATTCTTCAGTTCAATTGAATTGCAAAAATGTCTTGTATTTTCGTACGGAGGGAGTAATAGTCAACACAACCAGGTTGGTTCTGTAATTAAATGCCTATGATCTTGTAATTCTGAATCAAATAGTTTGATTACACAAAGAATGATATTTACTTTGTGTAAGATCTTGTAATTCTGAACCAGTTAATTCTGAATCAAATATTTTTTCTACTATTCTATATGTAATAAATAGAGCACAAAGAATGATATTTTCTTTGTCAGCATATATAGGTCTTAAGTAGCAAATCTGGGCAGTATACATAGTTTTATTTTGCTTTGGATTTCAATTAACTTGGAATCGAGGGAGAAGTTATGCTCTCTGTAATTTTAGCCTAACAGGTAATTCTTATCCGTTCGAATATGGTATGGTATTTTTTTACTTAATTAGTTTGGCGTTTCCTGTAGGCGAAAGTTCTTCCATGGGTGTTTAGAATTGGAAATGGTTAACTTACGTTGATATGGTACCATAACAATTCCACTTGCAAGAATATGTAAGGGTATATGGCAAGGCAATTCTTGTTTGACGAGCATAATGAAAAACAAAGCGGCAAAAGAAGATAAATGACGAAAGAAGAGATAATTTTTTGCTCGAGGGTGGGGATGGAAATAATATGTGGCAATGGATAAGCAAAATCATCTTGGTCGCCATATGAAAACGAAATGATGGAAAAATGGAATTAACATGTTAGCTGGACATGGCACATTCATGAAACATAAAACCCATCTAATTAGTTTCTCTCACAATCTTTATTTTCTTATATTCCGTTCTATTCCCGATCTCCAATTGATGCATGACGGTGTATGTGAACACTTGCATCGATCCATCCACCTTGTGCTGTAATTAACATGAACAAATGGAGGTGGTGTGGGTGGACGAGACTTGCCTGCTCCCTGCACGTGCTCCTATCCGTGCTCCCGCATACGTGGCTTGATTTGATTGGAACAAAATAAGGCCTGGCCCCACCCCCTTAAAATCAGGGGGAGATTATTAGATTAGAAAGAAAAAAAGGAAAAAAGACAGCCGTAAAATGAAGTGGGAGCACGGATGGGAGCATGGGGAGGGAGCAGGCAAGCCGGATCCGGTGTGGGGATGCAGGGAGGGGGAACAACTTGAAGATGGGTAGCATTGTACAGTTTCCTAGCAGTGAATGTTGCCAGCTTCTTACATTTTATTTGTATCATAGTCGATCTGTTCGTTTTGATTTATAGCCTTGTATATGTTCACCTCTACTACCAAATTTTCATAATGGAAGGTCGTCTGGTGTATTTGAATGTTGCGAGTTTATGTGGGCCAACAACCAAGCATGATGTCTCTTTGATTATTTTAGGGTCCTGTCATGATTGGTGTGCAACTGAATCTTGAGAATTCATTGGATGTTCCGCGGGTGTGCAATCGAACTTGTACGACTTGACATACAAATGCATTATTCATAATGAAAATAGTATAATTAAGTGTTTAAAAAACCATTCCATAATTCTGTAAAAAAATGGCATCTTTTTCCAGGTAACTAAGTGATAATGGTAAAAAAACGTTTTTTGGACAATCTCATGTCTACAAGGTTGGAACGTTGAGATATTAGAAAGTGTGCATTAATACTCCCCATGAAAAACCGACCGGCAGGGAATAAGAAAAGCCCACGAACTCCAGATTTTTTTGATGTGTTTGTATTTGAATTTCTGTGTGTTGATAGAAGTTTAAAGAAATATGGCTAACAGTATGCACACCATTAATACACACATGCACTCACACATGGTCGGTACCACCAGTATCCTAACCATTTAACTACTAGTTGGTTCAAAAATATTTTTTCCGGGTGGGGGCACATGCCATTTTTTCTCCTTCACCATGGACACTGAATTTGCTTAACTCTAGACGTGTCGATGGGCTGCTGTAACGCCCTTGATGCAGCTATATCTCCTACGTGTCGAAGCACGGCTTAGAGACATAACCGCATTGAAAGCAATGTCGCAAGTGAGGTAATCTTCACAACAACCCATGTAAATAAATAAAGGGGAAAGTTACATAGTTTGCTTACACTCGCCACGTCACACAATACATAAATAAGTCATTACATTCATCCAATACACTCATGGTCCGACTACGGTACCAAAATAAAGATCAACCCCCAAATGCGACACGGTCCCCGATCGCCCCAACTGGGCACCACTACTGATCATCTGGGAAAGACACATAGTAACGACGAGAGTCTTCATCGAACTCCCACTTGAGCTCAAGCGCATCGTCTGGAACGGTATCATCGGTCCCTGCATCTGGTTTGGAAGTAAACTGTGAGTCACGGGGACTCAGCAATCTCGCACCCTCGCGATTAAGACTATTTAAGCTTATAGGTAAGGTAAAGGTATGATGTGGAGCTGCAGCAAGCGACTAGCATATATGGTGGCTAACATATTCGCAAAAGAGAGCGAGAAGAGAAGGCAAAAGCACGGTCGAACAACTATGATCAAGAAGTGATCCTAGAACAACCTACGTCAAGCATTACTCCAACACCGTGTTCACTTCCCGGACTCCGCCGAGAAGAGACCATCACGGTTACACACGCGGTTGGTGCATTTTAATTAAATTAAGTTTCATGTTATCTACAATCGAACATTAACAAATTTCCATCTGCCCATAACCGCGGGCACGGCTTTCGAAAGTTCAAATCCCTACAGGGGAGTCCCAACTTAGCCCATCACAAGCTCTCACGGTCAACGAAGGATATTCCTTCTCCCAAGACAATCCGATCAGCCTCGGCATCCCGGTTACAAGACATCCTCAACAATGGTAAAACAAGTCCAGCAAGACCACCCGCTGTGCCGACAAATCCCGATAGGAGCTGCACATATCTCGTTCTCAGGGCACACCGGATAAGCTAAGCGTACGGGAGCCAACGTAACCCAAATTGCCAAGGGACGGCCCCGCACGATGCTCTGGGTTGGACCAACACTTAGAGAAACACTGGCCCGGGGGTTTAAAATAAAGATGACCCTTGAGTCCGCGAAACCCAAGGGAAAAAGGCTAGGTGGAGAATGGTAAAACCAAGGTCGGGCCTTGCTGGAGGAGTTTTATTCAAGGCGAACTGTCAAGGGGTTCCCATTATAACCCAATCGTGTTAGGAACGTAAAATACGGGAACATAACACCGATATGACGGAAACTAGGGCGGCAAGAGTGGAACGAAACACCAGGCATAAGACCGAGCCTTCCACCCTTTACCAAGTATATAGGTGCATTAAGATAAACAAGATAATATTGTGATATCCCAACGATAACAAGTTCCAATAAGGAACGATCTCCAATCTTCACCTGCAACTAGCAACGCTATAAGAGGGGCTGAGCAAAGCGGTAACATAGTCAAACAGCGGTTTGCTAGGACATGATGGGTTAGAGGTTTGACATGGCAATTTGGGAGGCATGATAGCAAGTGGTAGGTATCATAGCATAGGCACAGCAAAAGAGCGAGCATCTAGCAAGCAAAGATAGAAGTGATTTCGAGGGTATGGTCATCTTGCCTGCAAAGTACTCAGAGTTGCCTTGATCCTCGTAAGCGAACTCAACGGGCTCCTCGTTTACGAACTCGTCTCCCGGCTCTACCCAAACAAGAACAACAAGCAAAAAGGAGCACAATCAACCACGTGCAATGCTCAAGCAATATGATGCAAACATGGTATGATATGCGGGATGCGATATGTGATGCATATACAAGATTTGCAAAGGAATGATTGAACCTGGCCTCAACTTGGAAATACAAGAGTGCCACTGAAAAGGTGAGGTGATTTCGGCTGAAATCGATATAAAGATCACCGGAATCGGATGCACGGTTTGGAAATGGCAAGCAAAACAAATATGGCACCGGTCTGCGATAATCAGCAAGTAGCCATCTAAATGCATCAAGATAAATATGCTACAGCACTCAAACATAACAAAAAAAATACATGGCAGTGATCCACTCATGATGCTTGAAAAAAGATGAACACTGAGCTACGGCTATTTCATCTATTAACAGGTTCAAACAAGCATGGAAAAATTGCAAATGATAACAGGTTTCAGACTTAGTGAAATTAATACAAGTCTGGAATTTATCATCAGGAAGCAATCTTAAGAGCATGAAAACTACATGCTATAGGAACTTAACATGGCAAATCAAGGCATGGCATGAAGCTACTCAAAGCACTTAACAAAAGTCCCTTAGTGACCTTGAGTCAAAAGGGATCAGAAAATACAATTGCAAGCATGTGAACATGGGCAAAACATAAACAGATTCAGACTTAGTGAAAAACTGGAGCATGCAAAACAGTTAACGAGTAGGCATGTTTACGAGCTCGATGCACTCACTACAGAACATGTCATGACAAACTAAGCATACACCCATCAAGAAGACATGGCATAGAAGCTAGACATGGCAAGAACAACAACATAGCATGCACGGATCAATAGCAACATTCTCGGCAAAATCGCTAAACATGTCAACAATCTGCCAGGATCATTTTATAGCAAAAGTAGAGCTCGATTGAGTCAAGCTAGGGTGCTCCATAAATGCAAACAAAGACAAGGATGGATAGAGCACCATAATATTAATAAAACATCCTTACTGGTCATCCTCAAAAGAGGCATGGATCACTAGGAAACAACATGAACATATGGCATAAAGACAAAAACAGGACAATGACTTGAAATACTAAGTCCCTGAAATCAGCATCAACGATTACGCTACTTTGCATGCTTGTGCTAGTCACCACAAAGATCACAAAAATACATGGCAAGCACCCCTGTAAAGATAACATGGCATTCTACAAAACACATGTAGAGCTCAGGATCATAGCATGCACACATTAATCATGGCAAAAATGACAAAAGGCCATTTGCTGAAACAGATCTGAAATATTCCTCATATAGCCCTCTTCCAACAGCATTTCGGGCATCAAGATGAGCTCAAATGAAAATGATGCAATGAGATGAAATGATGTACTCGTCAAGGCGAACATTTTGATATGCTACACGCACGAATCGAAGCTGCGGATGCAGAGTTATGACATGTCAAAGTAGGCAAGAAAATTAGGGTTAGAGGAGAAAAAGTCAACCTAGGCAAACGGATCTCAGATCCAGATCGGGCCGGCACTGTAGCATGCACGCACTTCGAGGTTGAATGGAGGGGGTCACCGGAGTTCGCCGGAACAGTGGCTCGTCGCCGGACTTGCCGAGGAAGTAGCTCGCCGGGGGACGGCGCGCCGGAGTCGGCCTCGGGCGGCGCCGGCTCGAGGAGAAGGACGGCGGACGCGGGGCGCCGCGATGGAGTCCATCGAGGTCGACGGCGTCGCCGGCAATGGCGGGCGGTGGCCGGAGTTAGGCGAGGCGGCGGCGCGGCGGTCGACGCGGCGGCGGGGAAGAGGCGAGGAGGCGCGGGGCGCTCGGGCCCGGCTCGGCGGCGGGGAGGGCCGCGCGCGGGCCAGGCGGGCCGATGCGGGCGAGGCGGCGAACTGGGGACCCGCCGGGACATGTGGCGCACCCTGGTTCATCGCGGGCGGCGGCGGCGACTTTGTCCGGCCGGACCGGATGTGTCCGGCGCGGCGCGGTGGAAGAGGAGCTAGGTTAAGGGTAGAATGATCCGCGAATTTTTGAGAGAGATGCTATTTTATAGGTAGAGGGAGCTAGGAAGCTCCAAATGAGGTGCGGTTTTCGGCGACGCAATCGTGATCGAATGCTCTAGATGATGGAAGGAGTTTAGGTGGGTTTTGGGCCAGTTTGGAGAGATGTTGGGCTGCAACACACACGAGGCCTTCTCGGTCCCTCGGTTAACCGTTGGAGTATCAAACGAAGTCCAAATGGCACGAAACTTGACAGGCGGTCTAACGGTAGTAAACCAAGGCCGCATGACAAGTCTCGGTCCAATCCGAAAAAGTTTAACACCCGCACGCGAAAAGAGGTAGAAAGGACCACTGGAGGACATAGGAGCGCCGGAATGCAAAACAGACAACGGGGAAAATGCTCGAATGCATGAGACGAACACGTATGCAAATGCAATGCATATGATGACATGATATGAGATGCATGACAAAGACAACAACACATGGAGACAAAAACCCGACAACGAGGAAATAAAATAACTTAGTGTCGGAAACGGCAAGAGTTTGGATACAGATAAGGTAAATTACATCCGGAGTGTTACAGCTGCTTAGCTTACACGTGAACTGGACGTGGCAAAGCTTATCCTGAAGATAGACTCAAGAAACGGTGGCTTCTAAGTTAAGAAGCTCAGAAATTGATAGTTCAATCTATAGCCCTATCACTGAGCTAAAGAAGTGCATGCGATCAAGGGAGGGGTACATGGTGGCATGCATGAGATGCTTGGCTTATGGATCCACTCATTGGCTAGCGGACGAGGGTTGTGCGAATAAGTTATATATAAAACTTGGGTTAGGTATCCGTCGGATGTTATTCATGATGTTATGGAATAAAAACATATTTTATTTTGTTGTCAATAAGAGAGCATCTATAGCTGGATTTACCAAATCCGCCCCCGAGACATCCACGGATGTGCCCGATCAGTGTCTGATTGTGTCCGTTTTGAGCCATTTTTTGTCTGTGCATGCACTCATGTTCCACATTTTCTCCCTCACTTGCATGTTATTGGTGGAGATGAAGAGGAAGAAAAAAAAAGAAAGATGGACCGTGTCCGCGAGCCCACATATCCTCTCCATATATGGTGTCAATAGAGGGTTTGCGGACAACCCGGACGTATAGGACATTAGGGATGATATAAGGGGTGTGGTTGGGTCACCTTTTTTCCTTCTCTCTCCTATTCGGTCATTGACCGGGCGCGTCCGTGGACATTTGTGGAGGATTTGAGAGTATGAAGTGTGTTAGCTGATTGTTGTGTTAGCTGAGATGACATTGTTCTCGGTTATTTTAGCTAGCTCCATCATTAGCATCTTAACTTATTTTCAAAAGCCCGTAGCAACACACGGCCGTAGAATCCGTTATTAACATCGTAATTCAGTTTCAAAAGCCCAGAGCAACACACGGGCGTTCTACTAGTAACCAGTAATAATACTGATAACCCGCAGACTTCTTTCGTTCCATAACTCCCAACACACACGCATGAATAATGCGTGACGGGAGGAAAATGTGCTAAAACTTGATGTTCATGTGAATTAGGCCAACTCGGTCTCAGAGCAAACCCCAAATGCGTGCTGAGTCATTTGAAAAGAAGACGAGTGGTTGTTTTCAGCTCTTATAAAACTGACAAAGGCCACAATTTGACCAACCCTTTCCTTGAAGGCGATCGGTGGTCCAAACTCTGCATCAAACTGGAGTTACGTAAAAAACACTTCGTGCGGGTCTTACGTCCTAGCCGTAGAGGAACCACGTCAATACATCCCGAATTTGGTGGTTAAACTCTACTGTGGTGACGAAGATCCTGTAGCATGTAGGGGAGGGGTGGTGGGGGGGGGGGTGCAGTTGCTCCAGGATTAGATGAGGTCGTGGGGTAGTTGCCGCTTACTGAGATTCAAGTGATGTTGCCAACTAATTTGTAGACATTTGAAAAGTAGATGAGTGGTTGTTTCTTCCACTCCTATAGAGCTGACAAATGCCATAATTTGGCCAACCATTTATTTTAACGCGCTGCTGGTCCAAACTCTGTAACTGAACTTGAATGATAGAAAAAAATTGAGTTGAGGGGGGAGAGAGGTTTCATGACCGTGGAAACAGTGCCTTTAAATTGTGCATTGCAACACGAGTCCAAAGTGAGCTTCCAAATGATGTCGTTGCCTATTTGTGTTGTTGCCCCCCCCCCCCCGGCGGCCGTGAAGCATCATCCAAAGGGAGAAGAATTACCGCAGGCAAACCATGTTGATTCCCATATAAGTGTTAATGCTGGTAATAAAACATTGTCCATATAGGCCTACCCCCCGGGGTACAATGGTAATCCGACTGGGCGCAGGGCCCAGCCGTCTGTGACTGCGCTCGCCGGCTTCTGTGCCGACTGCTGGGGCCCGCCGGCTGGTGGGTCCCGCCGGCTGCCAATCTCCTTGGCGACAGGCAGGCCCCACTGCCAAGGGTCTTGTCGGTGGCTAGTCACTGTTGCCTCAACCTAATGACGAGGGCTTCGTCGAGGTAAGCGTGGCTACAGTGCCGCCGTCCTGCGGGCGATCACTGTAGACATACCGTGTCTTGTCTCCTTAATGGGGCGTCCTCTTCGAGGGGGGAAGCGAGCCGGCTGCGGGGAGCCGGCCCCGTCTCGGGCCGACTGGGGGAGGCTAGGCCGCCTTCGGGTGTCTCTCTGCCCGAAGGGGCCCACCGCCCGTGGGCCATACTGGTAGCCCGTCGTGGATGACATCAGGGTCAACATGGAAATAGTGCTGCGCCGGACGGGTCATGGCCACTCCGTACGGCGCACTGTGCCAGGCGTGCTCCGGGAAGGGCCAGGGGAAGCCGGCTAGGCTACCCATGGCTATTTACTCCGACAGTAGTCCCCGAAGCTGATCGAGCTTCGAGGCGGACAGAGGGACGAGAAGCTTGGTCAGCTTCCTATCCTGAAGAGCCGGCTTTGCTGATGTATGCCGATTTCGGGGAGCCCTGCGTTTTGCAGGCGGGAAAGTGGTCGACCCGCGTGCTGACCACGGGCCCTCCCGCGGGCCATGTGGCAGCGAGACCCTGCCGTTGTACGCGCGCGACGGGACGCCGCCGCAGGCCCGGGCCCGCCACTCCTAGGCCTCGGCCCGAACGCTGATCTTCTGCGGCCCAGGTGGACCGCTCGCATTCCCGTGGCGATTTTATTTTGCCGTTAGGGCGCAATAAACGCGGGACATGGGGGAGTGGGCACGATCGATCCCCGCATTTCCCCACGCCGTGCCTCCTCGGCTCCGCCATGCGAGCCTATAAGTAGGAGGAGGAGGGGGAGAGACAGAGGTTCGCACGCTCTCTCTCGCTTCGCCCCTTCTCGTCCTCCTTTCTTCCTCTCGTTGCCGCCGCAACTACCCATCTCAGAGCCGCCGCGCTGCCACATCGTCTTCCTCCCAAGGCGCTGTCGAGCTCATGGGATGGCTCCAACGTCCATGAGGACCATGTTGCGTTCCTCCACCAGACTCGGCGCCTGCCCGATGCCAACCTCGTGCGGGTCCGCCTGGCGCCGGAGACGGAGATCTCGCCGGCACCGGAGGAGGGCGAGTGGGTCGTCTTCCGCTCGCACTTCCGACGCAGCTTCGGCCTTCCGGCGAGCGAATTTCTGCGCTCCTTCCTCGAGTTCTACAACCTTCAGCCGCATCACCTCACGCCCAATGCGGTGATGCTGCTGTCGGCCTTCGTCTCTCTCTACGAAGGTTTCTTGGGGCTACTCCCCACGCTGGAGCTCTGGGGGGAATTCTTCCAGAGCAAACTCGGCACCGTCGTTGCAGGCGTGCCCACCCCCTGCGGGGCCTTCATCGCCATGAGGAGGGCGGGCGAGAACAACCCGTTCCCGCCCATCCCCCTGATCCAGTCGGTGAAGATCTGGCAGAAGTCATACTTCTACGTGAAGAACGTCGCCGAGCAAGCAGACCATGTCAACCTGCCGGCTTACGTAGCCGGCCCGCCGGCTGGGAGGCAGCCCTCATGGAGTTTCCGGTCCCGGTGACTGTCTCAGGCCGGGAATGCTGCCGTCTCCCGGCTTCGGGTGATGATCCAGTCGGAAGGCCTGAGCGGGGCCGACTTGGTGGCCGCCTTCGTGGAGCGCCGGGTATCTCCTCTCCAAAGCCGGCCCCACATGATGTGTCAGATGAGTGGCCGCTTTGATCCAAGCCGGCTGAGCACCAGGGAGATGCCTCATGCGGAGGTGTCGTATATGGTAAATTATATCTCCAATTGCAAGCTCGCCGAGGACTGGCGATACGGCAAGGCGCCGTATTCTCGCGCCAACCCTCCGCCCGTGGTAAGCTTTCTTCTCTTTCTTCTTTTTGTTGGTAGCCGGCTTTATGATGGCCGGCTTCTGATTGGTCGGTTCTTCTTAGCAGAACCCTCTTCTCCCGCCGACGACCGGGGCAGCTGGGATAGAACGCCAATACGCCCCCGAGCGCACGGCGGACGACGTCGACGACCCAGACTTGGGGGCGGCCGCCATGGAAGACGCCGTCGTGGGGGACGACGCCGAGCCCGGGGGCACAAGGCTCACCGCCAGCTTCGAGGACTGGCCGGATGATTTCGAAGCCGAAGTCGCCCCGCGTCGCCAGCCAGCGGCCGACCATCAGGGCGCGGGCTCGTCCATCGCGCCGGCTGCCGGCGGCGGTGCACAAAAGCGCCGGGCCGCTTCAGGCCTCTTCGGCAGTCGGCCGAAGAAGTCCAAAGCCTCCACCACGGCGACCAAGCGAGATGAGGCGGCTGCGAAAGCGGCCCGCTTCCGCAAGGCAGTGAAGCAGCCTCAGGCGGTCTCAGCGTAAGTCGTCAATTGCCCTGCCGCAGGCTTTTCATCGTTCTCTCTTGTTCAAAAATTCTTCTTAACCCTAACCCGCTTGCTGGACAGGGCGCCGCTTTCCCTTGAGCGGGGTCCGGGCGGCTCCGTAGTGGGGCCGGCTGGAGGGTCTTCGAGCTCCCGCCGCGTGGACCCCCGCGCCGACCTCAGGGAAGCCACGGAGTGGAACGCCCGCGAGGCGCAGGAGGAGCGTGAGGCGGCGGAAAAAGCGGCCGCCCAGGCGGCGAGGGAGCAGGCCAACGCGGCAGCCAAGGCCCAGGCGGAGGCGGCGACCGCGGGGACGGAGGCGAAGGGTTTGCGCAACTAGCCTCCGCTGCTCGCCATTCCCCTCCGAGCCGTGGCCCCTGACACCCCATTGCCCTTGGCGGAGGAAATCGTCCAAGACCCGCCGCTGATGGAGAGGAGGGAGGACCCCGTGGTCTTCGCAGGGAGAGCGCCGCCGGCAGCGCCAACGGGGGCGGGCCAAGGTGGCCAATCGTCAGCGGCGTCAGGGGAGCTGGCCGGGGGTGAGCCGGAGGGCGGAGCCGGACTCGAGGTGCGGCCGGTGACGCGTCGGCGCGCAGGGGGAGGCGCCGCTCCGCCGGAGTCGCGCCGAGTCGCGGGCACAGGCCAGTCGGCGGAGGATCTGGAGGTGGCCAGCACTGCCACGTCCGAGTGGACTCCCAGCGGGGGGACTGGCGAGCTGAATGTGGCGGCTCAAGGGGTCCGGAGCCGACTTCAAGCCCAGGCCGCCTTGCTGCAGCAATTCACCCAGGAGTTCCTGTCGACGCGAGCCGCCATCCGGGTGAGTCCTTCATTCTGGGCCGCTTTGATCTCTTGATTTCTTCCGTGGGGGCGCGTCAGCGCACCCACTGGGTGTAGTCCCCGAGATTCGGGCCGACTGCTGCGCAGTCGGGTCAAATCTTTCTTGACGACCACCTTATCTTTGCTTCTTGTCTGAATCTTTCAGGAATATCATAACTCCCGTGCTGCCGCCTTCAACTCCCAGGCTCGGGAGTTGATTCGAAGGATCGACGACCTGGCCGACAGCCGAAGTAAGTACTTGATTTTGTCTATCTCCTGTGGGGGCGCATCAGCGCACCCACTGGGTGTAGTCCCCGAGATCCGGGCCGACTGCTGCGCAGTCGGTTCGGATCTTTCTTGACGACTTTTTCCTTATTGGTTTGTCTTTTTCTTTGTCTTCAGGGGCCAACGCCGACTTGAGGAAGGAGCTAGGCGAAGCGCAGGCCGCCCTTCATACCAAGGACGCCGAGTACGCTGTCTTGGTCCAGGAGCGTGACCGCCTGGCCAAGAAGCTGGCTGACCAGGAGAAGAGACACAAGGCGGCCCTACAGCAAGCGCGGGACAACGAGGCTGCCCTGAAGGCAGAGTTTGAGACCGAGGCGGCGAGCAGGGCTGAGACCCGGTGAGCACTGGATGAGGGCTTCGGCCGCATCGAGGACTTGATCGACGGTAAGCCACCTTCCTCGCTCCTCTCCTGCCCCTTGGCGTCTGGCTCTTGTTCTAACTTGTGCTGCTGCCTATTTCCTTGCGCAGACTACTTTCCCGGCTACTCCGCCTTTGCCGCCCAAAGCATCGAAGCCCATCGCGAGGCGCGCCCTCAGGCGGGGGCCAACATCGCACCGGATGCGAACCGGACGCTTGAGGAGCAGCTCTTGGCTGTCCAGGCGCGGTTGCAGCCGGCTCATCGGATGCTTCGCCGGCTTCAACGTGCTGGGGCGCAAGTGTTGGCCGCCCTCTGGCTCGACGAGACGATCCCCCGCACCCCAAGCCGGACTGCCGACTGGCTGGAGGTCGCAGTCGGTCGCTTTGAGGCTTGGAAGGCGTCGGCGGCCCGCCTCGGAGCCGGGTGGGCGTTGGAGTTCGTTCGGGCTTGGTACCCAGGGCTGAGCCTGGACCAGCTGCGCACTTGGCGGATGGAGGCCGACGCGGAGCTGGAGGAGGTGAGGCCGGCTATCGCCCAGCGTGCTTCGACGATCGCCGAGTGCACCGACATCAGCGTTTTTGCACCCGAAATCGATGATGACGGTGTTGCCCAGCCGGAGGAGTGGTTCGGGCTGAACCCGGCGGTGGGCGAGGACTCGGCAGAGGAGATCGCCTCCAGCGACGAGGGCGAGGGTGACGAAGAGGAGGACGGCGAAGACGTCGAGCTGGCTGGTGGAACAACCGGCCGACCTTAGGCCGACCGTGCCTCCAGCAATGAGGCGCGTGGAAGCGCGCCCTTTGCGGGAGGCGGTGACCAAACCGAGGTTCGCCAGCCGGCCGCTCCTTCAGTTGGCACAACTGCCTCCACCAACCAGCCCGGCTCGTTGGTCGCTCCGCCGGCTTGACCTGCTGTCCTTATTTTTCCTGCTTGTTGTCTTTCGAACAATCTTCATAAGTTTTCACAGTTCCACCCACTGGGGGTGTATCCAAACTATGTTGAATGCTGGCCTCTCGGAGGTCTTTTATGTAAATATTATTATGTGCATGTTTGGTTTCCATTCGCGTATGCTTTTTATCCTTAGGCTTTTTCCTTTGCCGCCTTCCCGCTTTGGGGAGGCAAGTACTTGAGCTTTCTTGGATTGAAGTGAAGTGAATGGAAACCGGCCGGCCGGCTACTTTGGTAGTCGGTCGGTGCTAGGCGGCGAACCGGCTTTCATTATATTAGTCCGTTGGTCCCTGGCCATTTTTCGTGTGGGCATCCTTTCCTGCTTTTGACTCTTGCCAGTCGGACAGCCGGTTCTTCGAACTGCGACTTTGGCAAGAGCTAAGCCTGGGTGTCGGCACACTACTTGTCTGACCGCGGGTAGGGTTTCTAATATAACTCCAGTCGGCCAGTCCCCGGGCCGACTAGTCGAACCCGGTGCCGGACGGGATAAGTAAATGAAATGACAAAGTCATAAGCATGATACTTTTCATTCATAGATAAGAGATGGCAGTCCCCGAGCCTTCCTCGGGGGGCCTATTGTCTCGTACTTAATACAAAAGTTAGCGTGATACATACTGCGTTTCAACTGTAAAACCTTCGAAGGAGGTTGGCGTTCCATGGTCGTTCCGACTCCTTGCCGGAGTCGTCTCTCTTTCGTGCCTTCGGCTTCTGCGCGTCGATCAGGTAGTAGGAGTCGTTGCCTAAGGCTCTGCTGATAACAAAGGGGCCCTCCCAAGGGGCCGAGAGCTTGTGTTGGCCGGCTGTTTGCTTGATCAGTCGGAGCACAAGATCGCCCTCTTGGAAGGATCTTGGCTTCACCTTCCGGCTGTGGTAGCGGCGCAGGCCCTGCTGGTAGATGACAGACTGGCTGAGCGCTAACAGCCGGCTTTCTTCCAACAGGTCAACGCTGTCTTCTCGTGCTTCCTTGGCCTCCGCTTCCGTGTACATGGTTACTCGAGGCGAGTCGAACTCGATGTCCGTTGGGATGACCGCCTCAACACCATACACAAGGAAGAAAGGGGTGAAGTCAGTTGACTTGTTTGGTGTAGTGCGCAGACTCCAGAGGACAGCCGGCAGCTCATCGAGCCAACAGCCGGCTGAACGCTCCAGAGGTACAACCAGTCGGGGCTTGATGCCGGAGAGGATGAGGCCATTGGCTCGCTCGACCTGGCCGTTTGACTGCGGGTGGGCGACGGACGCTAAGTCCAGCCAAATACCTTGGGCTGCGCAGAAACGTGCCAAGGCTCCTTTGGCAAAATTCGTGCCATTGTCGGTGATGATGCTGTGTGGCACGCCGTACCGAGTTGTTATGTCTGCGATAAATGTCGCAGCAGTCGGCCCATTCAGCTTCTTGATCGGCTTTGCCTCAATCCACTTGGTGAATTTGTCCACGGCGACGAGCAAATGTGTCATGCCGCCACGCGCCGTCTTGAATGGGCCCACCATGTCCAGTCCCCAAACGGCGAAGGGCCAGGTGAGGGGAATGGTCTTGAGTGCCGAAGCCGACATGTGTTGCTTGGAGCTAAAAAGTTGGCACCCTTTGCAATATTTAACTAAATCCTTGGCGTCATCTAAAGCAGTCGGCCAAAAGAAACCATGGCGGAAGGCTTTGGCGACGAGTGATCTTGAGGCCGCATGGTGGCCGCATTCTCCTTGGTGAATGTCTCTGAGGATTGCAATGCCCTTCTCTTGCTCGACGCACCGTTGGAGGACTCCAGCGACACTGCGGTTGACTAGTTCTCTGTTGATGATTGTGTATGCTCCGGCTCGACGTTGGACTTGTCTTGCCTCTGCTTCGTCAGCCGGCAGATCTTGGTTTACTAGGAAGTTGAGGATGGACTGAGCCCATGATGGATCCGCGACTTCTCCTACTGCCAATGTGGCTACTGCCACCAGGGCGGGCGGGCTGGGTGGTGAAATGCCGGAGTCGGCCGCCGGCTATTGTGTTGGTGCAGTCCCTGGGCCGGCTACTGCAGTCCCCGAGCCGGCTACTATAGTCCCCGAGCCGGGTGTGGCAGTCCCCGAGCTGGTTGCCGAAGTCCCCGGGCCGACTACTGAAGTCCCGGGGTCGCCCGCTTGGTTCTTCGAGCCGGACCCGGCCGCGTCGGGGTCAGGCGGCACGAAGATGGAATCGGACTCTGGAGACCACTTGATGGATGGCTTGAGGAGGTGTTGTAGAGCGACGCCGGTTGGTATTGCTTGCCGAGTGGAGCCTATTCGAGCCAGGGCATCGGCTGGCTCGTTGTCGGCTCGCGGTACGTGGAGGAACTCGCATCCTTCAAAGTATCCGCTGAGTTGTTGGACCAGGAAGCAGTAGCTTGCCATATTTGCGTCCTTGGCGTCCCAGTCGCCGGATGATTGTTGGACCACCAAGTCCGAGTCGCCATAACATAGGATCCGGCGGATGCCGAGTTCCTTGGCAAGCCGGAGCCCATGTATGAGCGCCTCTTACTCGGCCACATTGTTGGAGGTGGCAAAGTGAATTTGCAGCGTGTATCTGAGCTTGTCACCTTTGGGAGAGGTAAGGACGATGCCGGCTCCCAATCCGGTGCGCATCTTGGACCCGTCAAAGTGCATGCACCAATGGGTGGAGTCGGGAGCCGGCGGCAGGTACTGGGTCTAGGCCCAGTCGACGAGGAAGTCGGCCTGTGCTTGGGACTTGATGGCGGTGCGGGGCTGGTAGAAGATCGTGTAAGGGGCCAGCTCGATGGCCCATTTCGCCACCCGGCCAGATGCATCCCGGCTGCCTATGATCTCGGCCAGCGGGGCGGTGCATACGACCGTGACGGTGTACTCTTGAAAGTAGGGCTTCAGCTTCTTGGCAGTGAAGTACACGCCGTAACACATCTTCTGGTAGTGCGGGTAGTTCTGCTTTGAAGTGGACAGCACCTCGCTCAAATAATACACCGGCCTTTGAACCGGCTGGGCTCGGCCTTCTTCTGGGTGTTGGACTACGATGACGGTGCTGACCACCCGGCTGCTTGCGACAATGTAAAGGAGCATGGGCTCTTTCTCAGTCGGCGCCGCTAGGACGGGCAGCGTGGCCAGCATCTTCTTTAGCTCGTGAAAAGCTTGGTCGGCCTGGTCGTTCCACTCGAAGTGAGTGCTCTTCTTCATGAGGCGGTAGAGGGGGAGAGCCTTCTCTCCGAGCCGGCTGATGAAGCGGTTCAAGGAGGCCAAGCATCCGGTGAACTTTTGGATGTCTCGAAGCTTGGTGGGGATCGCCATTCTCTCGATGGCCTTGATCTTCACCGGGTTGCATTCGATGCCGCGTTCGGAGACCAGGAAGCCTAGGAGCTGGCCGGCTGGCACTCCAAACACGCATTTCTCGGGGTTGAGCTTGATTTGGAACTGGCGTAGGTTCTCAAACGTTTCCTTGAGGTCTCCCAGCAAAGTGTCGCGCTTCTCTGTCTTCACCATAATGTCGTCCACGTAGACGTGAGCGTTTCTGCCGAGTTGCTTGAGGAGGCACTTCTGCATGCAACGCTAAAAAGTGGCACCGGCATTTCTTAAGACGAATGTCATAGTCAGGTAGCAGAAGGCTCCAAATGGCGTGATGAAGGTAGTCTTCAGGAGGTCGTCCGGATCTAGCTTTATCTGGTGATATCCTGAGTAAGCATCCAAGAAACTCAACAGCTCGCATCCGGCCGTGGAGTCTATCACTTGGTCAATCCTTGGCAGGGCAAAGGGCTCTTTGGGGCAAGCCTTGTTGAGTCTCGTGTAGTCTATACACATGCGCCACTTGTTATTCTTCTTTAGCACAAGGACCGGGTTGGCGAGCCACTCTGGAAAGAAAACTTCCATAATGAAGCCGGCTGCCAGAAGCCGGGCTATCTCTTCTCCCACAATCCTGCGTTTCTCCTCTGACAGCCAGCGAAGGGGTTGTTTGACTGGCTTTGCGTCTTCTTGGACGTGTAGTTTGTGCTCGGCGAATTTCCTCGGAACACCCGGCATGTCCTTGGGGGACCATGCAAAGATGTCCCGATTCTCACGGAGGAAATCGGCGAGCTCACCTTCCTATTTGTTGTTCAGGCTTGCCCCAATGACGACAAACCTCTTTGGATGCTCGGGGTCAAGAGGTATCTTCTTCGTCTCCTTGGCCGGCTGGAAGGATCCTTGAGCATCGTGCTCCTTGGGGTCGGGGGACACGGCCGACTGCTTGCCGGCTATGGCCACGACTCGGTCCAACATCTTCTTTTCTTCGGTAATCACAAGGGACTCGGCCAGTCGGCTGCTGGCTGCTGCGCACTCAGAGGACTTCTTGTAATCGCCGGCTACGGTGATGACGCCTTTGGTGCTTGGTATCTTCATCTTGAGGAATGCATAGTGGGGAACTGCCATGAATTTGGCCAAGGCAGGTCGGCCAAGCAATGCATGGTAAGGGCTCTCCAGGTCCACCACTTCAAACCAGATCGCTTCCCGGCGGAAATGCTCCTTGTCCCCAAAAAGTACATCAATCTTGATCTTGCCAATGGGGGCGCAGGACAGGCCGGGTACGATGCCATGAAACACTGTTCGAGTAGGCATGAGCTGCTTCGTCTTGACATTTAGCTTCTCCAGGGTGTCATGGTACAGGATGTTGATGCTGCTCCCGCCGTCTATCAGCACGCGGGAGAAGCGGGCAGCGCGTCTGTCCGTCGCGAGGGTGGCTTCCAGGACCAGCGCATAAGAGCCGGGAGACGGCATCACCTCTGGATGGTCGGCCCGGCTCCAGCTAATGGGCTTTTCTGACCAATGCATGTGTCTGGCGGGGTTGGCAGCGACCACGCTGACTTCCTGGTGCTCTCGACGTTTGCTGCGCTGGTCTTCGGGCTGGCTCGTAAAGACGATGTAGGTCGCTTGCTCGTCAGGAAATTTGTCGTGCACAGCTCCGACTGCAGGCTGAGCGGCCGGAGGCGGCGGGGCCAGAGGCGGCGGGCCGGCAGGCGGAGGCGGCGCGAGCCCCTCGCCTTTGGAGATTCGGGTGAGCCAATGGCACTTCCGGGTTGTGTGGTTGGACGGCTTCGCGCTGCTGTGGAACTTACACGGGGCGTCGAGAGTTTGCTCGTAGGAGAAAGCCGGCTGCCAAGCCGGCCTGCCGCCCTTGGGTTTCTTGGGCGCGGGCCGCCCTTCGGGTGGCTCGTCTTCAACTGTGGCCACCTGCCGACTAGCGGGAGGCGGCGCGGGGCCCTTGCGCTTGTGGTCGTTCGAGTGTGGGCGTCGGCCGGAATCCCCAGCCGGCGTCTTGGGCGCCGGGTTGAGTACTTTCCCGGACGCGTCTACCCGAAGCTCGGTCTTCATCGAAGAGTCGGCGGTGGCGTACTTGTCCGCTATGTCCAGAAGCTCGTCGAGGGTAGTCGGCTCGTCGCGGAGGATGTTGTGCTTGAGGAGGGTGCCTTCTCGGCATCCGGCTGTGAAGTATTCTATGGCTTGCACCTCGTGTACCCCCTCGCAAGAATTGCGGAGCTCGGCCCAACGCGTGAGGTAGTCGCGAGTGGACTCGGCCGGGCCCTGTACGCACAGGGAGAGCTGCCTGGGCTTGGGGGCCCGCTTGTAGGTGCTGGTGAAGTTGCGGATGAAAGCTTCGGTGAAATCTAGCCAGCTGTTGATGCTGAGAGGCTTAAGGCTGTTGAGCCAGGTTCGCGCCGTGCCTTGCAGCATGAGGGGCACGTACTTCACGGCAATGCGCCGGTTGCCGTTGGCTATGCTGACCGCCGTGGAGTAGGCGATCAACCAATCTTCCGGCTTCACGGAGCTGTTGTACTTGGGCGTGTCTCTTGGGAGCGAGAACCCTTTGGGGAAAGGCTCGTCGCGGATGCGGGGGCCGAAACAAGGCGGGCCGACATCGTCTTCTTCTTCCAGCGCCAGGGATCGCGCCAGGCGGTCGATCCGATGGCGGGCGTCGTTCTCGCCGACTCCTTCGCGGCGACCTAGTCGGCCGTTGAGAGTCGGGTGCGCCACTGGCGGCGGGTTGGGATATCTCTCTCCACGGGGTCGAGGCGGAGGCAGGTTGCCCCGCCATTCCATGGCTCGGGGATGGCCATCCGCATCTCGCTCGATGGAGATTCGGGTCCGGCTTCGGCTGCCGCCGGCTCTTTCTCGCGCCGCGCGCTGGTGTTGCTCGTAGTCGGTGTCCGGGACGTCGCACCGTGATCTCGGCGCGGGGGAGGGCTTCCCGCGCGGGCGTTGGCTTCGGGCCGCTGTGCGGCTGCATTGATCAGCTGCTGGATGCGCCAGGTCATGTGGGGGAGGTCTTCAGCCTCCAAGCCGTCCAACTCGTCTACGGCCGCCTGGGCGGCACGCAAGTTCTCGAGCGGAGTGGCATAGACCGGGCGGTCGACCCCCAGCGTGTCGGCGATGACGGCGCCGCGTTGCTTGACAAGGCCGGCCCGACTTGGCCCGCCCGAGGCCGGCGTGCCGAAGGCGGCGCGGTCAGCTTCGCGCTGGTAGGCCTCTATGAGGCGTCTCACGGAAGCCAGCCTCCGGCCCTCTGCAAGGAGGGCGAGGCGGCGTGCCTCCAGTGCTTTGTCGTCGGCATTAGCCGGGAGTGGGGTGGACAAGTCGTGGGCCGCTGCGTGCGGGGCGTTGTGGGCGCCCTCGTCGGCCGGGCCGCCGTGGCCGATGACCATCACCTCGGTGGTGACAGTATCGCGGCCGTCGGTCCGAGGAAGTGGGTCGTTGTAGATCGCGACATTGGTGGGGAAGGTGTCGAAGGAGGCCGTGTCAGAGTCGACAGGCATCGGGTCGGTGGAGCCAACCGACTCCAGATCCAGAGCGGGCTCGCTGGAGACATGGAGCTGGCCGAGGAGGTTGGCGAGGTGGTCGGTGCCCGCATCGGAGGCGAGCTCGTCGGAGGTGAGGGTTTCGTCGAGGAGATCGGCGAGGCTGCTCACCGCGCAGACGCTGGTGACGCCTTGCAGCGCGTCGTGGCAAGCGCCATCGGGCGTGCCGGGCTGGCTACGCTCGCTGGGGAGAAAGAGGGTTCCTGTCCAAAACAGGTCTCCGGACGATGGTGCACCTGGCCCCATGGTGGGCGCCAAATGTCGGGTGGTAGGTGCGACATATGCCAACGGGTGGCTTATCGTTGTGGGAGCCAGTAAGACATCGCCGGTGCCTGGAAACGGGATGAGGCGAAGACATGCACGCCGGCGAATCTTACCCAGCTTCGGGGCTCTCCGTGGAGATAACACCCCTACTGCTGCTCCGCGGGGTCTCCGCATGATCACTAGATGGACAAGTAGCTACACAATGCTCCTTGAGCTGTTCGGTGGGAGGAGGAAGAAGGGCACGACTAGCTTGCTTCTTCTCCTCGTGTGGTGTCTAGAACTAGCAGGGGGTCGAACCCTTTGCATGGGTGCCCCGGGGGGTTTATATAGGCCTACCCCTCGGTGGTACAATGGTAATCCAACTAGGCGCGGGGCCCAGCCGTCTGTGACTGCGCTCACCGGCTTCTGTGCCGACTGCTGGGGCCCGCCGGCTGGTGGGTCCCGCCGGCTGCCAATCTCCTTGGCGACAGGCAGGCCCCACTGCCAAGGGTCTTGTCGGTGGCTGGTCACTGTTGCCTCAACCTGATGACGAGGGCTTCGTCGAGGTAAGCGTGGCTACAGTGCCGCCGCCCTACGGGCGATCACTGTAGACATACCGCGTCTTGTCTCCTTAATGGGGCGTCCTCTTCGAGGGGGGAAGCGAGCCGGCTGCGGCGAGCCGGTCCCGTCTCGGGCCGACTGGGGGAGGCTAGGCCGCCTTCGGGTGTCTCTCTGCCCAAAGGGGCCCACCGCCCGTGGGCCGTACTGGTAGCCAGTCGTGGATGACATCAGGGTTAACATGGCAACAGTGTCACGCCGGACGGGTCATGGCCACTCCGTACGGTGCACTGTGCCAAGCGTGCTCTAGGATTCGGGGGTGGCAGGCTTCACTGTAGCCACGCCCCGTCTCATCGCTGCTAGGTGGATGCAAACTTTGAGGGTACGGTCTCGACAGCTTTATGGGAGCCGGCTTCTTGGAGTCGGCCTTCTTGCGGCCGGCTTCTCGAAGTCGGTCCTCTCCAAAGCTTTCTTCATGAGGGCTAAAGTCGGGCCGCCTTCCGAAACCCGGCCTGGGTGACAGCCAGCAAGGGGAAGGTGGCCCCATGTCTTGGATTCTCGAGAGCCGGACGGGCTCGTAATTTTTTCAGAAGGGCCAGGGGAAGCCGACTAGGCTACCCATGGCTATTTACTCCGACACAGGCAGTTCAGGTTGTGATCAGAATATTATTCTGATCCCGTGATCAGAATAGTGTTTATATATATATATAGGACAACACTATTCTAATCCTGGGATTAGAATAACTATTCTGATCACGGTCCGCTATATAGAGGGGCGCGGAGGTCCTCCCGAACTCCGGAAGTCGCGGAGAAAAGAAAAAAGAAAAACGCCACACCCTAGCCCACTCGTCCACCTCCTCCTCCCTTACCCCGATCCAGCGGCGTCGAGCTCTCGCCCCCTGCCACAACCGCCGCGCTGCCGGCCCGCTTCTGACCACCGCTGCGGCACCATCCCACCTGACGCGCCGCCATCCCGGCTCCTCACCGCCTCCCCTCGACGCGCCTCCATCCACTTGCCCCATCCACCCACTACCCCGCGCAGCGGCGTGCACCACGACCCCCGCAACCCACCCCCGCCGGCGTTGGCCAGCTCCCACCCGCACCGCTGCCTGCAACCATCCGAACCCTAGCTGTCCGCAGCCCTGAACTTCCTCTCGGACCCTCCCGATCTGTGCCACTTGCGTCGCCGTGTCGCAGCACATCCCAGCCCGCACGACCTGCGCTGGTGCGCGTCGCCGCACCTTCTGCCGTCGCTCCATCATCACACGTCCTCCCTAGCCACCGTGTGGCCCCGCGCCACCAGCAATCCACCTTCCCTCACACCGGACTGGATCCGGCGAGGTCAACGCTCCCTGACGCGCCTCCACTGCTGCCAACCACCACTCGCCTCCGTCGATTTGGCTGCTACCTCCCGCCGCCAGCCTTCATCCCCTCGTGGCTGTCTCCGGCGAGGCTCCCCCGCCACCAACACTGCCCCTCCTAGCTTCTCTCCTGTCTCCTTCCATCTTCCGCTGCGCGTGATGGACGCCGTGGTAGGGAACGTGAGCTCGCTGGATTCCTTGCCCGTGCATTTATTTGAACTAGCAATTCCTTGCATGTATAGCCGCAGTGTCCAGGACATTCAACTTCGCCGCCTCACGCCATGCAACTTTGTCGGTGTACTAGAATAGGGGTACCCTAGTACCCCGAACTTGTGCACGGGCAGTTGCAGCACCCCACGGCAAGGCTTGCCGGGCGAACGCCAAGATCCTCCAAGGTTCCCTTGGAGCCATTCAAGAACAAAGTATTTAAGCTCAGGAGACAAGGCCCCGGCAAGAGGAGCTTGCCGGGAAGGCCAACCAGGACACTCCAAGGAACTTGCCACGACGCGCCTCGCGCTCCGGCAAGGCAACAAGGCCCCGGCAAGAGGAGCTTGCCGGGAAGACCAACCAAGGTACCTCGAGGCCCGGTAAGCGACAAGCCTCCGGACCCGACAAGATAACAACAGCAGCAAGGCGCTTGCCGCGGCAGGCAGCCACTCTGTGCCCACGCTCCAGCGCATCCACCAACGTGTCGCCCTGGGGGCTTCTCCAGGCGCGCGTGGCGGGAGGCTGTGCAGCCAGCGGTGCGCAGGGGCATGCGAAGCTGACAAGATCGCCATCATGGCGAACAGTGGCGCCCCTAATGGTCCTTTTCTGCACTATTTGGGCGATGCAGACGGGCACTTAATGCCCTTGTCCCCTGCCGTCAGGGTTAGGTAGGGTGCACTGTACAAGTAGCTGTACCAACCACCTCACTTTTTACATTTGTACCCTTCTCTGCGTTGCCACCTGTCGGTGATCCCTTTGGCTTATAAAAGGAGGCCCATGCACAACGTAAAGGGGGTTCAGTTCGGTTTGACTCATTCGTAACCCAGAAAGACACTACGCTCTCTCTCTAGAGCAAGAACAGAATAGAACGAGACAAGCAGCAGTAGGAGTGTTATCTCTCCGGAGAGCTCCGGAGCTGGGTAAACTACTATTGTGCTTCGCCTCGATCTGCTCTTCGTGCGATCTCCGCCCCCCGCCGAACCGAAAGGGGCCCGGTCCGCCGGCCCCATAGGTGTTCAAGGATCAGTTTCCCCGACATCTATGGCGCGACAGGTAGGGGGCGTCGAGATTGTGTGAACCTGATCCGGCGTTCACACGAGCTAGATCTTCATTCCCTTCATCAACATGCCACCGAAGAAGAAGACTTCGGCGGCAGCCGCTCCATCCACGTCACTTCCGCCACCGTTGGAGCAAACGGGTGGTGGAATGGACGCCGGCGGAAGAATGGACGTCGACGAGGAAGCTCATGATGCCGCCAGGTCCAAGAACAAGGCTGCACAAACCTCGGCGACTGTACATGTTCCACGCCACTCTCAGGAGGCGCAAGACCAACAGCGTCATGGCACTAGCAGTGCCATATGCATGATAGGCCAAGACCAAGCTGGTGGATCTCGGGGCGCTCAAGACCAGCATGCATGCCAGCGTGCTGGCACGAGCGGGGCACGGTCGCCTGGACGGGATACTGCTCCTTCCAACATAGTTAGAAGTCCGAGCACGTCCCGCTCCTCGCGCCGTCCGCCACTGCCACCCACCACTCCAGCAGAAGCTTTGGCGCGAGCTCAACTTCTCCTAGATTACCCTCCAACGTCGGACAAGATCGACGAATGGAGGGCCACGATTCAGAGTCTCATCGGCTACGCCAACGGCGACACTCCACAGCGGCCGAGCGCGTCACCGCCGCGGCAGGGTCACCAGGCGCGAGCCGGTGGCGACGAAACGGGTGGAGGTGCAACTACCATGCAATCACCGCCCCGAAGGCCAAGATCGCCGACTCGCCGGATCCACCTCGACAGCGACTCCATTGCATCGTTGGATCCACGAGCTCGTCGCGATCAGCGCCTTCACAGGCGGACACAAGCCTCATGGCCAGGAGAGTGATCTTCATCTGCTCGCCCAGAAGGAAGGAGAGCCCCTGCGCAAGTACATTCAGAGATTCAGCAGTGTGCAGCACAACATCCCAGACGTCCACCCTGCCGCGGTGATCAGCGCGTTCCATCAGAACGTGCAGAACCGCAGGATGCAGGAGGAAATGGCGATGTACAAGATCAGGGACGTCAGTGAGTTATATGCACTGGCCGACAAGTGTGCACGCGCTGAGGAAGGGAGGAGACTCCCCAGAGAGAATATAGGAGCGGGAGGATCTGACAGTGAAGATGTTGCTGCCGGCTTGAACCTGATCTCCTCCGCGGTGCTCCAGGAAGTGCAGATCCCCGACAGCGAGCTCGAAGAGACCGGTACATTTCAAGGAATCAACCCGGGAAGGAGCAAGCCGAAGGGAAAGATCACGTTGCCGGTAACATTTGGCAGCGAACTGAACTTCAGGACTGAGAGGGTCACATTTGATGTTGCTGACTTTCCATTACCTTACAATGGAATCCTTGGTCGTCCGGCACTCGCCAAGTTCATGGCAGCCTCTTACTATGCGTACAACATACTGAAAATGCCAGGGCCGATAAGTGTCATCTCTGTCCCTGGTGACAAGAAGGATGCTCTTATCTGTGCCGACAAGATCTACCAGGAAGCAGTAGCCGCAGCAGAACGCAAGACACTTGCCGCTGAAGCTCCCGGGGGGAAGAAGAAGACCAAGTCCGGCAAGAGCTCTGATGCCCACTCCGGCAAGCGCATCTCTTCGGAGTGCTGCGCTACCGTCGAGGACGCACCATCGAGCTCCACCGGCAAGTGTAAGAAGGCAATGGCAGCTCCACCTGAGACCAAGAAGGTGTCCGCCAAGGAGGATGGCGCTGGTGGTACCTTCACCATCAGCGCCACTCTTGACCCCAAATAGGAAAGCGCGCTCGTTGCTTTCCTGTGGGCGAATGTCGACGTGTTTGCATGGCAACCGTCTGATATCCCCGGTGTTCCCAGGAAAGTAATTGAGCACCACCTTGCCATCTGTCCTCATGCGCGGCCCGTCAAGCAGAGAGTCAGGAACAGGCAGTGGAGCGCCAAGAATTCATCGCAGAAGAAATCAAGAAGTTGGACGCAGCAGGCCTTGTCAGAGGAGTGCTCCATCCCACGTGGTTGGCCAATCCTGTTGTTGTGCGCAAGGCTAACGGAAAATGGAGACTTTGTTGACTTCACTGATGTTAATAAAGCTTGTCCCAAAGACCCATTTCCCTTGCCGCGCATTGACCAGATTGTTGACTCCACAGCCGGATGTGATTTGCTTTCATTTCTTGATGCATACTCAGGATACCATCAGATCTTCATGGCAGAAGAGGATGAAGAGAAAACCGCATTTATCACCCCGTGTGGCACGTACTGCTTCGTACGGATGCCTTTCGGTTTGAAGAATGCTGGTTCAACATTCGCAAGGGTAGTCCACCACGCTTTTGAGCCGCAAATGCACAGAAATGTGGAAGCTTACATGGATGACATAGTGGTCAAGAGCAAGAACATGGCGACCCTGATTCAAGATTTAGACGAGACATTTGCAAATCTGCGCAAGATCAACCTCAAGCTTAACCCCGAGAAGTGCGTGTTTGGAGTCCCTTCTGGCAAGCTTCTCGGGTTCTTCGTGTCTCAGCGGGGAATTGAAGCCAATCCCGACAAGATCAAGGCCATTGAGCAGATCGAAGCACCAAAGCGCGTCAAGGATGTACGAAGGCTTGCCAGTTGCGTGGCTGCTCTCAGCAGGTTTATCTCTAGATCTGCTGAGCGCGCCCTGCCATTTTTCAAAATTTTGAAAAAGGCAGGTCCAATGAAATGGACTCCGGAGGCGGAGGCTGCGCTGCAGGACTTGAAGAGATACCTGTCCTCCACTCCAACACTTGTCGCACCTAAGCCGCAAGAGAAGTTGCTGCTGTATATAGCGGCAACCAATCAAGTGGTTAGTGCTGCGTTAGTGGCAGAGAGAGAGAGGCAGATGATGAGCCAGCAACCACGGCAGATGCATCCAGCGACAAGCAGGGGGCTTTGCCGACAAGCTCTGGTCCCGACAAAGATGGATCTGCACAGGAGCATGATAAGATGCAGAAGAGAATGGTGCAGCGTCCAGTTTACTTTGTCAGTTCCCTTCTGCAGGGGGCTAGATCAAGGTACTCTGGTGTGTAGAAGTTGCTTTTTGGCCTCCTCATGGCCTCGAGAAAGCTGCACCATTACTTCCAAGCACATGAAATCACAGTCGTCACTCGCTTTCCGCTGAAGAGGATACTGCAAAATCCAGAAGCAACAGGCAGGATTGTCGAGTGGGCGCTGGAACTGTCAAGCTTTGGCCTCAAGTTTGAGAGCACTTCAACTATCCAAAGCAGAGCATTGGCAGAGTTCATAGCAGAGTGGACGCCAACCCCAGATGAAGAAATTCCAGAGACGAGCATCCCCGTCAAAGAGGCAAGCAGAGAGTGGCTGATGTACTTTGATGGTGCCTTCTCGCTGCAAGGCGCTGGTGCGGGCGTGCTGCTTGTCGCACCCACCGGAGAGCACCTCAAGTACGTAGTCCAGATGCGCTTTCCCAAGGAACAAGCAACCAACAATACTGCAGAGTATGAAGGATTGCTTGCCGGTCTCAGAATCGCAGCAGACCTTGGGATCAAGAAGCTCATTGTCAGGGGTGACTCACAGCTTGTCGTCCGCCAAGTGAACAAGAACTACCAGAGTCCATTGATGGAAGCATATGTTGATGAAGTGAGGAAGCTAGAAGAGCACTTTGACACCCTACAGATGGAACATATCCCGAGAGCTCAGAATGACATTGCTGATGGCCTGTCAAAGTGCGCCACACTAAAGTTACCTGTGGAACCAGGGATCTTTGTGCTCAAGTTGACTCAACCATCCGTAACACCCTCAACTAGACAAAGCAAGAAGAGGAAGTTGGTTTCTGGCGACTACTTTCCGGCAGAGCTCCCCGAAGCCGCCGCCAAGAAAGTCCCCAAGATCAACACCAAGAATGCTGAGGGGCAGTCTGCTCCGGCAAACCTTATGGTTTGTTCCGTTGAAGCAGACGCTCCCAACAAGTTTTGCTCCGGCAAGCTTGCCGGGGAACATCAAGCTCCGGCAGGGCCGCAAGTCCTTGCTGTAGAAGCGGATGTTCCCGCAGCAGCAGATGTGCCTTTAGTCCTTGTTGTCGAGCCACAAGCTCCAGCATGGGCACAACAGATTGTCCATTTCCTTCAGACAGGAGAACTTCTCGAAGAGCAAGAAGAAGCGGAAAGAGTAGCCCGGCAGTCAAGTATGTACCAGTTTGTCGATAACATACTGTACAGAAGAAGACTCAACGGTGTGAAATTGAAGTGTATTTGTCGGGAAGATGGACAAAAGCTGTTGGCAGAGATACATGGAGGCATATGTGGCCACCACATAGGCGCAAGGGCACTTGCCGGCAAAGCTTTCCGGCAAGGCTTCTTTTGGCCGACAGCCCTCCAGGATGCAACTGCACAAGTAACCAAGTGTGAAGCGTGCCAGTTCCACTCCAAACAGATACACCAGCCAGCTCAAACTCTCCAGACGATCCCTTTATCCTGGCCATTTTCGGTCTAGGGGCTCGATATCCTCGGCCCTTTCCCCCGAGCTGTCGGGGGCTTTGAGTACTTGTACGTCGCAATCGACAAGTTCACAAAGTGGCCGAAAGTGCAGCCAGTGAGGAAGGTGACAGCATAGTCAGCAGTCAAGTTCTTCAGGTCAATTGTTTGCCGTTTCGGGATCCCTAACAGGATCATCACCGACAACGACACGCAATTCATGAGCCGCACCTTCATGCAGTACGTCCAAGACCTTAGTGCCAAGGTCTGCTTCGCTTCTGTTGCTCATCCGAGAAGCAACGGTCAAGCAGAGAGGGCAAATGCTGAAGTGCTGCGCGGGCTCAAGACCAGAACTTTCGACAGGCTGCACAAGTGCTGAAGAAACTGGATCGAGGAGCTGCTGGTGGTTCTTTGGTCGATCAAAACGACGCCAAATCGAGCCACTGGCCAGACACCTTTCGCTCTAGTCTACGGAGCAGAGGTTGTTCTCCCCACGGAACTCGTATATGGATCGCCTCGAGTGCTCGCTTATGATGAGTTTGAGCAAGAACAGCTGCGACAAGACGACGCGCTGCTCCTTGAGGAAGATCGTCTTCAGGCTGCTGTACGAGCTGCTCGATACCAGCAAGCTTTGCGCCGCTACCATAGCCGCAAAGTTAAGACCAGAAGCTTCGAGGAAGGCGACCTTGTTCTTCGGCGCGTTCAGTCCGCCAAGAATTCCTACAAGTTGACGCTGAAGTGGGAAGGCCCTTATCGGGTGAGACGAGTCACAAGGCCCAGCGCTGTCCGCCTTGAGACCGAAGATGGCATTCCGGTGAGCAACTCCTGGAACATAGAACATCTTCGTAAGTTTTTCCCGTAGGGCGCGGTTGCCGGAACCCCGTTCCGGCAACCACCTTTTGTACAAGTCTTGCCGCTGTTGCATGTAATCCTTTGTACAAAGCCGGGCGCAGATCCCGTGCATAAAAAGAACCCCATGTTCTCCGCACAACTTGTCCATTTCATGCATTAATTTCTTTCTCGCATGCGTATCTGACACTTTGTGCAGCACCTACATCCGGTGAGCAGTAACGAGCCGAAGGGCTCCATATCGTTATTTTCTCTTCTTTCTTCTTTTTCAACAAAGGAAAAGAAGGTTCCCTCGCACACATGTTTGCCGGGGGGGAAGGAGAAGATTGTGGTATGGACCAGGCGTCGTTCAAGCGAAGTCTTGCCTTGCCGGGAAGCAAATGACAGAAAAGCTAAGTTGCCAAAGTTTGAGCAATCATTTTTTAAATTTTTGAGTTATCTTCCTCGAACGACCCTGCTTTGTATGGAAAACCTGTGCGCGGAGGAACCAACTCGTGGCTAGTTGTGCCCTTACTTTGTTTCGAGTCCGCTCAACAGCTTAAGTGTGCTGCATCTAGTCGTGACAAGGTTTCTCGTCGGAAGCAGCGCCGCCAGCAGGCTGCTGAAGTTCCGCACTCAGCGCTCGCGGCTCGGGTGCCTGCGCCGACAAGTTCCCTAGAAGCGTAGGGTAAAAACATACAAAGGAAGGAATCTAGTAGAGGAAATAACATAGCAATTGATAATAGAAATAAAGTCATATTACAAGATAACTTGTCGCAGCTCTAACAGAATGTTTTCATAACATGATTAGCAGCGGCAAGGGAAAAGAAGAAATGGACGGCCTAGTCTATGCGTCCGCCCTCGACCCTCTTGATCTCGCTCACCTTGTCCACAATGGGTGCGACAAGGGCCTTGAGTGCATCCAGATCGGCGTCAGGCTGCAAGGACCTGAGGACGTTGGTGAAGCTGAGGCCTGGATTGCGGAAGGCCACCTTCATCAGCACCTTCTGGAGAACCCCGGCGCAAATTTTGCGCGACTCGTCGGCCAGCTGCTTCGGGATCCTCTCCCGGAGCCGCTGGAGTGTCGTCGCCACGCCCTTGAAGAACAGGCTGAGCTTGGCGCTGGGTTGAAGACTCTCGTCGGAAGGATACCCAAAGTCCTCCATCCCAACTGCGCCAGCTCCTCATTGATGACCGCGACAATGTTCACCAGACCCTCGGTCCAGTGCTCCATAGTGTCTCTGAACGAGTTCTGGGTAACTGCAATGCTCTCCAGCAGCGCCGCGTCAGCCTTGACCTTCTCCGACAAGGTCTTCTCCCGCTCCTTGACGGCCTCTAGCGTCTGCGTCAGCGTGGCCAGCTTCAGCTCCAGGTCTGCTTTGGAATTCTTGGCGGCGCTGAGCTCCTTGCCCCTCTCAGCGAGAAGACCTTGCAGCTCACCGTGGGCAGCAGCATCCTTCTCATGCTCACACTTGAGCGCGGCAAGTTCCTCACCGCTCTTTCCAATGTTGGCCTCCAGCTGCGCCACCTTCTCCTCCAACTCTTTCTTGGCGGCCTCTGCAATTGCCGCAGCGTCCTTTGCCTCCTTGAGCGCCCCGCCAAGTGCTTGCTCGCGCTCGGCGAGCTCTTCCTCGTAGTTGTCGAGGTTGGCCTTCCGCTGCACTAGTTCACCTTCCTGCGCGGCCAGCCTTTGCTCCTCCTCATCTTCGGCCTTCTCGAGAAGGAAGGCCGTGCGCTCCTTGTCGATTCGCTCCCGCTCCTGCGCCAGGGACCGGAGAGCTTCTTGATTGTGGCCCCGGAGCTCCTCCGCGAGCTTCTCCATGTCAACTCCCGCCTTCGCGACAAGCGCTTCCCGGGAAGCCAGCTTGGCTTGCCGGGCGCGGTAGAGTGACAGCAGCTTCCGCAGCAGCTGCTCCTCCTCAGGCTCGCCGCTGCTGCTGCTGGGCGCGTCGACCAACGATAGTCCAACAGAGGCGAGCACCTCCCCGTCAAAAGTTTCCCCCTCGACCGGCGCCCTGGAGCTCGACGCCCAGGGTAGCTTGATGAAGATATTGTCGCCGGCCTTCAAGTAGGCGCCGAGCTGGGGCTCCTCGGAGCCCGGCTCCGTAGAAGCGGCAGAGGGATCGGCGGTCGGCGCAGCACCTGGCGCTCCTGCGGCCTCAGGGTCGTCAGTGCGATCGCCCGACCCCTCGCTGGCTTCTGCAGCGGCAGCCCTGGCGGCCTCCTCGCCGGCGGTCTCATCAGCACCGGCCCCTTCCTCGCCGGCGCCCTCTATCTCCATTGGCTCAGTAGCAGAGGGGTCTGAAGAACGAAGAAGGGAGAAAAATCAATCAAAAATCCAAGAGAAGAAAATCAGAAGAAGAAGAACCCAAGGGAAAGTTTTTGGACAAGTGAATTACCTGCGCCAAGATCTGCAGTTGCGGTCTCGGTCGCCGCATGATCGATGGTGCTGTCCCTTGCCGAGGAGTTCTCCCTTGTTGGAGAGCGCTCCCTTACTGGGAACCCCTCTCTTGGCGGCGTAGTCGAAGCAGATGGCACTTCGGGACCAGCTTCCGGGCGCTCCTGATGTGGCTGCTCTGCTCCTACACAAATCAACAAGCAAGATATCAACAAACGAAAAAAGCACTCAAGCGCGCCCGACAGCAGAAGGCTAAACTATGAACTTACGCTGGGGGCTGCGCTGGGGGCTGCTTTGAGGAGTGATTGTCGGGTCCGTCAAGGTGGTCTCGGACCCACCTCCTGCTGACACGGTGGGGTCATCCTCGATGACAATCACCGCGGCCTTGGCCCTCTTCTCCGCTCTCTGGGCCAGTGTCCTGAAAAGAAAGGAGTCCAGATTGGAGCAAGTCAGATACAAGATATAAACAGCAAGATTGAAGAACTACAAGAGCACCAAAGAAACTTACTCTTCTTCCTCCTCGTCGGAGCTGAGCGCGAAAAGATTGAAGTCCGGCCCTCCTCCGGTGCGGCGAGGCGGAGGAGTAGGATCCCTTGCCCGCTTGGCGGGGGCGGGGGCGGTGGCCCGGGAAGATCCCGCTCCAGTTGTCGCTGTTGCGTGAGGCGCTCCTGCGGCAACATTGCTTGCCGCGGTAGAGCGCGTCGCACGGCTCGGCGGCTGTTGACCCGGCTGCCGCCCCGCTGCGTCCCCGGCCCTGCGAAGGCGCCTTCTTGGCGGGTCCGGGGGCTCCGCCTGCGGCAAGTTTTCTGAAGGCTCGGGCTCCTCCTCGCCGGCCTCGCTCGGCTCGGCTTCGGAACCGGTAGGCTCCTCCTCGCCAATGAACTCCGCGCGCTCGGCAAGGTTTGCCGCCT
Source organism: Triticum aestivum (assembly GCF_018294505.1). Classification (NCBI taxonomy): domain Eukaryota; kingdom Viridiplantae; phylum Streptophyta; class Magnoliopsida; order Poales; family Poaceae; genus Triticum; species Triticum aestivum. The sequence goes on along the minus strand of NC_057803.1, from coordinate 570,405,275 downwards.
CTGCAGCCTCCGCCTCCTCCACAGTGAACCCAAACACGCCCGCGGCAGCTGCGGCCGCAACCTCTTCCGCGCTAGTGGCGATGCGCTGCAGCTCCTCGTCGGTGGTGTCACGGGTGAGGCTCTTCTGCTCGTCAGTGTGGACCGGCACTTCTTCCAAGTTGTCGAAGAACGCTTGCACGACGTCATCCGCAGGCTCTTGCCAAGTTGGAACGATTCCGTGTGAATCACACAACGGCATCATGACGCGGATCCGGTCAAGCGAAGAATTGTTGCATAATGGGACAACGCCCCTCGGCAGCATGAATGGGAGCTGGGGGTCGCGTTTGAACAACTCCAGGAGCATTGCATCCAGCTCCAAGACGGTGAAGTTGTAGTTGAGGCCCGGCCGCAGCCTCATGATGTCCGCCGAGTTCTTGAATTCCCAGGCGGGCCTCCCCCTCTCCTGCAGGGGGGCGATGCGGCGGCGGAGGAAATCTGCGCCTACAACGCCTACAGTGAGCCCGACAAGCCTGAGGCGAAGGATCCTAGTAATGGCGATCTTCAGCCTCTCGTCTTCCGGGGCCACGTTGCTCCAGTCATTATCGCACACTATTGGAGTTTGGCGCACGGCGGTGAAGGGCTGCGGATTCTCCTCGACAATCCAGCACCACTCCGCTCTCCACTCATCCCACTTGCTGCGGAGCTCACCCTCCAAGTACGCCTCCTTCTTGCCGACTCTCGAGATCCAGGCAATCCCTCCGGCAAGCGGCTCTCTTCTCTCTACCCGAGGTATGAAGTAGTGGCGGAAAAGGGCAACACTGGGGTGGACTCCAACAAAGTTTTCACACAAATGTGCGAAAACTGCCATGGTCAGAACGGCGTTGGGGGTGAAGTCAAGGAGGCGGAAGCCGTATGTGTTCATGATATCGCAGAAGAACTCCGAGAAGGGCGGGCAGAGCCTGCAATAGAAGAATAGCGCGAAGAATGGGTACCCGTTTGGAGCCAGCTCCGAAGCAGCGGCCGGGAGTACCCTCGTGCGCGGATGCGCACGCGTCTCCGTCGCCCAAAAGAGGTAGAAGTACTCCCTCAGCTCCTGCACGCCGAGCTGAGGGGAGAAGATCGCCCGCTCCTTCCGCAGCGCCGCGAGCCGCTGCGCCTCGGCCGACTTCACGCCCTTTCCCTTGTCGGCTTTCGGGGCCATGGCGGAGGTGGTGAGGGAGGTCGACGGCGTGGTGATGCTGGTGGCAATGGGGGGCGGAGCGCTGCTCTCTCGGCTTTGAGAAGAAGGGGGGGAGCGGCGGAGGTTCGTGAAGATGAAGTAGCAGCAACCAGCGAGGGGGAACGAACTGCCCCTGTTTCCTCTGCTTATAAAGAGGGACGGGGCGGACGTTTCGCCCTTCTGAATAAACAACCACCCACGATCTCTCCCACGGTGCCGCATTCAATGCGTACCGTTATGGGAGAGCGCGGTGGATACGGAGCAAGATTCGGTGTGGCCCAGTCCGCGTGTGCCCGTGCCCTGTCTTGGGCCTGGCCCAATAGTGCTCGGCACCGTGTCTGGCCCAGGCCCGGGGGCTCCTGTCGGTGTACTAGAATAGGGGTACCCTAGTACCCCGAACTTGTGCACGGGCAGTTGCAGCACCCCGCGGCAAGGCTTGCCGGGCGAACGCCAAGATCCTCCAAGGTTCCCTTGGAGCCATTCAAGAACAAAGTATTTAAGCTCAGGAGACAAGGCCCCGGCAAGAGGAGCTTGCCGGGAAGGCCAACCAGGACACTCCAAGGAACTTGCCGCGACGCGCCTCGCGCTCCGGCAAGGCAACAAGGCCCCGACAAGAGGAGCTTGCCGGGAAGACCAACCAAGGTACCTCGAGGCCCAGTAAGCGACAAGCCTCCGGACCCGACAAGATAACAGCAGCAGCAAGGTGTTTGCCGCGGCAGGCGGCCACTCTGTGCCCACGCTCCAGCGCATCCACCAACGTGTCACCCTGGGGGCTTCTCCAGGCGCGCGTGGCGGGAGGCTGTGCAGCCAGCGGTGCGCAGGGGCATGCGAAGCTGACAAGATCGCCATCGTGGCGAACGGTGGCACCCCTAACGGTCCTTTTCTGCACTATTTGGGCGATGCAGACTGGCACTTAATGCCCTTGTCCCCTGCCGTCAGGGTTAGGTAGGGTGCACTGTACAAGTAGCTGTACCAACTACCTCACTTTTTACATTTGTACCCTTCTCTACGTTGCCACCTGTCGGTGACCCCTTTGGCGTATAAAAGGAGGCCCATGCGCAACGTAGAGGGGGTTCAGTTTGGTTTGACTCATTCGTAACCCAGAAAGACACTACGCTCTCTCTCTAGAGCAAGAACAGAATAGAACCAGACAAGCAGCAGTAGGAGTGTTATCTCTCCAGAGAGCTCCGAAGCTGGGTAAACTGCTCGTGTGCTTCGCCTCGATCTGCTCTTCGTGCGATCTCCGCCCCCCGCCGAACCGAAAGGGGCCCGGTCCGCCAGCCCCATAGGTGTTTGAGGATCAGTTTCCCCGACAAACTTCGCCGCGTCTTGCAACTTGCTCCGCTTCGAGGCACCATGCTTGTGGCAGTGGCCTCATTTGATGTCTGAAGTTGGATCCTTCCAACCTATCTTAAAAACGGTATCCAAGTCAAAGCGTCATTTCCTTCCCCCTTTCCTGTTTTGTATTGTTCTGAATTTGATGTCTGAAGTTCAGCTGTATTGTCCCTCCTGTCCAGTTTGTGTATCTGCTCCATATTTTGTAGCTGCTGTAGGTTGCAGCACCTGTCGTCAAAATCCGAACTTAGCCCCATGTCGTGTGCCAAATCATGTAGTTGACCATGAAGCTTTGCCTCCCTGCTACATCTACATCGGCAATTTGGCATGAAATTCAACAACTTTAGCTAGAGTTTAGATAATCGAATGACAGAAGTTGCTCTAGAAACTAGAGTAGTATACTGCAGGCTTCAGAATGTAGATAACCGAATGTTCATACAGTCAAACCTATAAGTATACTTCAGAGTCAGAGTGTAGGTTATATGAAGATATTCAAAATTTCACTATATGGAGATATTTAGAAGTATTATTACTAAAAAGATTAGTGTGTTTGGTGCGTGTGTGCTGAGTGTGATGTCTCTTGTGTGTGGGCGCTCACTATATGGGTGTTCGTGTGTTCTGATGAGTATTGCGAGCTCATATATGTGCGCTCTGTTTTTTCTTACCATTCATGTGTGCGCTCCGGTGTGTGAGCTTTGGCTTCTGAAAAATGCATTCTGAAGAAACTAGTGCTACTGTTAGTTGAGCATCCATATATTCCTTCAGCTCAGTAAAATAGTTGGTCTAGAAACTGGTGCTACTGTTAGTTACTTTTACACAATTCTTTAGTAGTTGGTTAGCCTAAATCAGTAGGCATCGAGCTCAAAGATTGTGAAACTGAAACTCTGCACACTAGTCTAGCAGACAACAAGAGATGCTCTAACTGAAAATCTGAAACTCGATTGTGTCGCGAGTGCCTAACCATGTTCATCGATGCAGCTCTGATCACAGACTCTTTATTTTTCCTTGTGAAATCAATGCAGGTGTGGCCATCCGGTCGCGAGAGATGTGTGGAGCGCTGCAGTCCGCTCGTCATTGACCCCGTGTTTGCAAACGACCGAGATTATTGTTGCGTGTGGACTGCAGCGACGACCGAATCCGACCTTCACCAGCATCACCATTCTTCCTTCTCCTGTTCACCAACGTGCACCGCCATCTGCTTGTGACGTTCCACCCGCTAATGTAAAAGACAAAAAGATTTGTATAGGAGATGTTAACATAGTACTGCTCATGGGCAAAAGTTTATCAAAGTTCTCGCAAAAAAGTATTTATGTAAAAAGTATAGAAATTCATGGAAGTTCGATTTGTGTATGCTTGTGAGACCGAAACCTTTTTCAGTTGTCATCCAAAAAATGTGGATATGTCTTGCATGTGTGTGTGTGTGTGTGTGAAGTACACCGAATTGAAAAGACTATTTTCTGTCATGTAGATAAAAGAAAGAACATAGAAAATTTAAAAATGTGGATACACACATTTTCTACGTATGAGCAAAAAACAAGAAAAATGCATAATTTTTCCTTCTTTATTTTCCTCTTTGTGATTGTGTGCTCTCCCTGTGTTTTTACAAAATGTCCACAATGAAAGAAAATGTGCCATCTTCCCTGTGTGGTCTGTGCATTTGGTTGCTTGACAAAAAAAGTCAGTGAAGTTCAAGTATTATTGCTGCTGAATTCAAAAATAAAAGAACGAGGAGTGCCCAAAGTTTGCTGCTTTGTCAACACCAGCGGTTCATAAAAAGATGCTCAAGAGGAATGATAAAAATACTACTCCCTCCATTCCAAAATAGATGACTCAACTTTGTACTAACTTTAGTACAAAGTTGGGTCATCTATTTTGAAACGGAGGGAGTAGTTGATATGACAACCTCTTCGAGTCCAAAAATGAAAACCAACAAAGTTCAACAAAAAACCCACTAATCCTAGAGTTCAAAAAATAAACAGAAAAAGGTAAAAAAAAACTAGTGAACATTCATGACATATGTGTAGAAGTTCAGAGGGAGCTACGAGAGAAACTCAGAGAATAAAACATATTTAGGCACAAAAAAGAACAAAATTGTTTATTTCATGTAACAAAAACTTTAATAATTCAAGGGAGGGGGGTTAAAGTCGAGACTCAAGAGACGGGATGTCCAGAGGAGAAAAATCAACGGTGTAGACTTGAGTACTTCATGGTGGAAAAACCAACCAAAATCAAGAAAAAAATCTGATTTTCTCGTTACTAGAGAATAAAACCAAGAAGTTCAATTAGAAAAAGCGGAGGAGTTTGATATTTATAACGGATTTTTCTAGTTACTAAAGAATATACCAATAAGTTCAGGTTGAAATAACTAAGAATTTTGATGTTCCTAACAAAACTTCAATTTTCACATTTCTAAAGATACATAAAGAAGTTCAAATAAAAAAAGTTAGAGCGGTTCGATGTCCATAAAAACTTAGAATTTTTTTCCGTTAGTAAAGCCAAACAGACAGCAATTCAAAATGATAAAAGCCCGAAGTTCACGTATAGCATGATGTGCATTTCGCATGAGAAAAAAAGAATAAAAAGCCAAAGTCTAAATATTTAGTTTCTCAAAGTTCAAGTGGTCTGCCCGGGAAAGTTCAAAAAAGGTTTTTCCCCATTACTAACAAATAAAACTAAGAAGTTCAAATTTAAAAAATGGTGGAGTTCGATGTCTATAAAAATGCAGATTTTTCTCATAATTCTTCCCGTTACTAACGAAAAAACCAAGAAGTCCATTTCAAAAATATCCAAGAAGTTGTACAATGTTTATTACAAAATTAGGATTTTTTCGTTACAAATGAATAACACCAAGAAGTCCAAATTGAAAAAACCAAGAAGTCTAATTTTAAAAAAATACGATAGTTCAATGTATATGAAAAACTCAATTTTTCCTTGATACGAAATAATAAACCAAGAAGTTTAATTTAAAAAATGGATCAGTTCAATATTTATCACAAAAACTTAAATTTTTCCCGTTGCTAACGAATAAACCAAGAAGTTTAGTTCGAAATAACAAAGAAGTTATATAATGTTTATTACAAAACTAAGATTTTTTCCGTATAAAATCGAATACAATTCTTTACTCAAAATAAAAAAGGTGAAGTTCAAATTGAAATCACAGAGAAGTTCGAAGTTTATTAAAATCTAGGATTTACCTGTTCAAAAAATAAAAAACACAACGCCATTTTTTGCACTTTTAAAAACAACTCATAAACGAAAAAAATGGTTGCTAGAAGTTCAAGTGCTCGGTGAGGAAAAATTCAAAAAATTCTCGTGAGAGAGGTTCACCGTGTATTTAGATGTCCAAAATACATTTAAAAAATATGTTGTTTTTTTGTTTTAAAATAATTCTCTCAAACCAGAGACAAGTTGAAAGTGATACCAACCGGAAGTTCACGTACTACATGGTGTGTATTTCATATAAGAAAAATACAAATAAAGTGAAACAGAGTGAAGTTCAAATAGACATGCCCAGAAGTTCAACTACTTCATGCAGTGCAAAAAACAACACGTCAAAAACAGAGGGAAGTTCAAACAGACATGCCCGAGAAGTTCAACTACTTCACGCAGTGCATTTCCATTCGTGATGAAAGAAGAAATCATGATCTCGTCATTTTCTCATTTACTTCAAAATGGCAGGAATATCATTTGTGTAAGTTCAAGTCCTCCATCGGAGAAAGATAGAAAAAATATTGTGAGAGTGGTTTATACAAAAGAAATACCATTTGTGTAACACTTGACGAATGGATGAGAAAATTACAAATGAAAAATACGTCACAGAAGTTCAACGTGAAAACAGCAGGAAGTTCACCTACTACACTGAATGAATATCAGATGAAAAACTTTTAAAATCGTCGCGAGTATGAAAAAATGATCAACACGGGAAAGTTGCGTGTTTACAGCAGCTTTCCATCGGTATATCACTTGCTCAATTTCGGTGAGTGGATGGAGAGCTACGAGCACTGGATGGAGATCTACGAGCAAAAAAAACACGTGCAAAACAGAGTGAAGTTCAAGTAGACATGCCGAGAAGTTCAGGTCTTCACGCGGTGCATTTTCGAAGAATATGTTTCGCGATAAAGGCAGAACGAATGATCTTGCTATTTTTCAAATTACTTAAAAACAGCTAGGAATCAGAGAAAACCATCAACATGAAAAAGTTTCGCATTTTCCGTAGCTTTTCAGCGGTATATTATTTGCCCCATTCCGATAAAGTTTATAGAAATTACGTCAAAAATATGTTTTTAGCCATTTTTAAAACTGACATAAAATCGTAATAAATTAGGAGAATTAATATATACAATTATTTTTCGCATTTCTTCAACCTTTCCAACGCCATATCATTTGCTGCATTTGGACGTACAGTTAAAACATTAGCTCAAAAATACGAACTCGGTGGAACTTGTACCGTTTTCTAAATTACTTTTAAACCATTCAAAATTAGAAAAAACTTTTAACATGAAAAAGTAGCGCATTTTCATAAGCTTTCCAACGCCATATTATTTGCCTCAATTGGATTAGCTGTTTAGAAATGACATCAAAAATACGAACTCGGGTGTTCCGTTTGCAGAATTATATGATTTTCTGAATTACTCTTTCATCGTAGGGAATTAGAGAAAACTTTCAACATGTGGAAGGAGCGGTTTTGCAGCAGCTTTCCAACGCCGTATTATTTGCCTCATTCCGACAAATGGTTTAAAAATGTGATCGAAATTACGATTCACGTTTTTTGTACGAAGAAAAAACGGTTTTCAAAACTGCTCTTAAACCGCTTACATTTTGCCAAAAATTTAACTTGGGTCATGATACTGGTGTCCATAGCTTTTGAACGGTATATAGCAAGCCCCATTTGGACATATTTTAGATGAAGTTCAACCTAGCACACGGGGAAGGTCAGGCGCGTTACTCAGGAAGTTCAGGTTGTGATCAGAATATTATTCTGATCCCGTGATCAGAATAGTGTTTATCTATCTATCTATCTATATATATATATATATATATATATATATGGCTTCTGCACAGCATCTCCATCATCATTATCAGTACATCCTACGCAGGTGAGTTAGGATGCACTTGATCCCAGGAAGGTATCTATCCTTCAAACCAGAGGAGTGCTTCAAACTAACAACAGTACCTAATATCCAACAAAAGAGGGTCGTGCTACAGCAGCAGAATACATGGCTCGGTCTAGATATCAGCACGAATCAAGTTGTGCATATTTGTTGTTGGCATGAACCACATCGCCGCATGTCGGGTTTGCAAAAGCCATCCATCGCATGGAAGCTTGATGCCTTTCACACACTAAAGATTATCTGGCAACAAGCTGTGTCGACGAATCTCTGGATATGGTGATTCATGAAACCCATGGTATGATGTGTAAACACAGCCCCCCTCGCGAATGGAAGTTGCATAGCACAGTAATCATCGCCGGTGATATGATCGATGATTGGTTGGATGATCGGATAATTGAGCCCGAGGAACAAGGAGTGGTTGCCGAGGCTGTAAACCCGCCTCCAGTTGAATACGCCTGGCCCAACGGAGCTGGGATCTTTCTCGAACACGAAGCAGCCATAGCCATCAATGTCACGAACGCCCCATGCATTGTACTGCATGTGGTTTGATGTAATGGTTTGGTCAATTTGGTACGTGCGAATGAGCATCAAATGACCGCCGTCAGCTGAACGAGCGATAAACCACCACCCATCGGCTGGTATGATTCCAGGTCCTGGAATCATGAAGGCCAGCGCATTTGTGTCTGCTGCAACAATTCAAATTGGAGACCAAAAGGACAAAAATAAACAATCATGTTCAGAGTATGTGTGGAATTAAGATTATTATAACAGTGACACATATCATAGACAGAGAATTGCAATGTCGTGGTCATAATCATACCCCAAGTTAAAAAATAAGCCAATGGCTTTCATATTCTAGCAATATGTCATGGTTCAAACATCATGTAACAATGAGAGGAAAACAGCTATGACAGCGCCTACTCATATTCTACCATAGCACTTACTACTATTGTTCTCATATCAACTCTAAGCAATAACATGCGTTGTTATAAAAATCTTGTAAACAAGAGTAACATATAGCAATCATGATGTTATGCTCATAATATGTATTCTAACAATCATTAGATGCCAATTGTTCTCATATCAACTCTAACAATAACATGTGTGGTCATAAAAATCTAGGAAATGAGAAGAACATATAGCAATGATGTGGTTATAGACATGCTATGCATTCGAAATTTGTAATAAATGAACAGGCAGTCGTATTCATAAGGTAAAGATGAGATGAGATAGAACAATTACACGACGATAGATTCCACCAGTATAGGTAGCCAATCTGTGCGTCGACCACGTAAACGATGCCATTGTGCACTATAGCATCAGACATAAATGTTTCCTCAACCGGATTGATGATGAGCCATTACCATGTATGGCGACCGGATTCCAGATAGACTAATCCCTTGTTGAACAAGACAATGAGCTTGTAATCCATGTAGTCTTCTGATGGTGTGGGCACTTTGCAGATTACAACTTTCTGCAAACAGAGGTCGAGCCAAAAGCTTGACGCGTCTCGTGCGTAGTAGGCAGGAGTGTTCAGCGGGCCGCGAGGCTCGATGGCGGTGGTATCCAACGATGGAAGGGTGATCTCTCGCTGGGTGTAGATATCCACGAGACGCCATGGACTACCGGTGTGGTGGATGAGGACGATCCAGTTGGCCTTCATGCCCGCCCAGTAGTGACCGCGCATGAAGGACAGGTGGACGGGTAGGGGTAGCATGTCGAGCGGCACCACGGCAACCTCCGTAGGATCGTCAAGTCGGTGTCTGGGCCACCTGCGAGGATCAGGCATCAGCAAGCAGGGTGTCTTGAAAAGAGCCGGCCGGTTGCAGACGAGTAGACGGTACAAAGACACCGAGCATGCGGCCAGACGGACGGTGCTGAGTAGGTCCATACGACTACAGATCTGCTCCAAGAGAACATCGGGGAGGGAATTCCAATCGCGGCTCTGCGTGTCAGTCGGTTCTGCCATTGGGGTTTTCGGTGCCTGCGAGCCAGCGGGGAAGTGGATTCGGGCAGGTAAGCGAAGAAGCTTCTCCTCGTGTGGCCGAGCAGTGAGCGGGGGGATATGGTACATGCGAGCTACCAAGGAAGATGGCGCGGGCGGGCGAGCAGTGAGCGGGGGTAAATGGTGTGCGGCCGGCGATGGGGAAGAGAGGAGGAAGAAGAAGAGAGGAGGAAGAAGAAGAGAGGAGGAAGAAGAAGAGAGGAGGAAGAAGAAGAGAGGAGGAAGAAGAGTGGAAGACGGGGAAGAAAGTGCATTCAATCTCAATTCTACTAGTACTACTACCAGGATATACCGTCCTTCGGAGTGTAAATAGTTACACCGATGACATGGGGGTCCACCACAACAGGGCCCATATGTCAGTTAATGGAGGACAGATGTGCGTAGGCGTATTTGCGGAAGCGTGCTCTACTGGCAAACATGATGGCAGTACTGGGTAAGGCTGATTTAGTAACACCAACACGCTGGTTTAGCTTATTAATTACGTGTCCCATCTGCTGCAGCGTGTATTGTCACTTCACTACGAAGACTAGTTGAATAGTTCTCTCTGACCGAGATGGGGGAATAATGGATCGCAAGGACTTCCTTTCTACAGTATCCCTATGCCTCTACGCTCACTTCACTCATTTTGCTCCGTACCTAGTCACTTGTTGAAATCTGTAGAAAGACAAATACTCCATATTTGGGAACAGAGGGAGGCTTTTACACCGTACTATTTGGGAACAGAAGGAGTATCACCATATGGAGGGAACAGAGGAAGCTTGAAATATGAATATGTCAATGGTAGGGAGTAAGCCCCATGCATGCATGCATGCATGCAACATGCAACACTCACACGTACACATGGACGCACGCAACACTCATGCACCCATGCGGCACACAGCACACGACGCAACACACACGCTCACGCTCAAGTGCTCAACCTACTCCCTACGTCCGTGAAAGACTATACATTTAGAGATTTACACATTGACGAGGGAATAATTAACGCCCAAAAGTAGCAGACTTATGTGTGCATGCGACCATTGAGATAAGAAGATTAAATGAAGGCCGTTGCATGCTGTAATTAAGGATAGACATGTAGCCTATACCTACAGCACAAGTTGGTGCATTAGTCAATCAATATCGATTTAGATTAAAGGCTAAATGCATTGGAAGTGTAGATGTACATCATGTAGTACACTCTTTGTTGGAAGACCGAGGGAGGACACGTGCATGCACTCACATACACAGCCAGGGTGGTTCGCGCGCAAGTGTTGGACTCGTGTCGCGCCTGCTTAAAGTTTTGTTTAACTGATTTCTTTGCTCTGCCAACTGACATGTGGGACCCAGAAACCAGGTGACAATTTAACCAATCAACAAAGTGCCACGTCGACTATGTGGCCGGTCAGTAGGGTGCAATATGGTGCTCTACGATGAGCTAGTGATCGTATAATCGCCGCAAAACTATATATAGTGACCGTAAAGAGCGTATTGTTACATACGCTCTTCCGCCAGTGTATTTTTCTTGTTTCAAATTAAGCCATATTAATCGGAAAGGACGCAGTATGGACTACTACTACTAGTACTAGTACTGCTTTGATGTGTCTCGTCAACTCGCCGAACGAGGAGAAGCTTGCTTACTACGCCTCTCCCTCGCCCACGAGCGCGGTGGTTCACAGGACGAGGAGAGGGTTTTGACTACAGCGCCCTCTCCCTCTCCCTCGCCTCGCCCTCGCGGTGGACATGCAGCAGTTCAATCGGTGTCAGATTGCCAGAAGCATATTGTACTATAGTATCATCATTGTTGGACCTTCCGAAGAGGCGAAGAGCCAAGTGCAAGGTTCACACGAGTACGAACTGTTGAACCTCCCGAAGAGGCAAAGAGCCAAGCGCAAGGTTTTATAGGAGTTGTCGTCCTAGTAGGAGTGTACTAGTACAACTATAGCGAACGATGCTACTGTATGATGCCGCCACGTCATGTATATCCAAAGCTGTGCCACCTTTTTTTCTCAAAGAGCATGTTGGAGCCCGTGCAACAACCACACAAGTTGCACGTACACATAACACATTTACTAGTAATAAATTCTAAAGGACAAATGCCAGTATGCCACACAAGTTCATCTCCAACTCATGTGATAAATTTGTGCACGACTAGTCTACATATATTCACAGCGCTACCGTTCACAATTACCGTACTCCACTTACACGTTATAGATGGGCTACATGTCCTCCTCCAGGTTCCAGTCCCAGGTGTTCTTCATGGATGGCATGATCCATAGCTGTGGGCAACGGGAATCATTGTCGCAGCTTTCTAGTCCGGTTCCACACGATGGAGACTCATCCAAGCTGAAGTGGCATAAATCAGGGATAGCGTGTCCCAGCATGTCGTTCATCCGGCGGTGCGCACTGAAGACACAACCATGCTTTATGAACGGCAGGCCTTCCGTGTCGTGCACGGAAGGTGGCATCCGCTTCACAATGGGGTAGCTGTCCCCTATGAAAAGCGAGTACTCTCCAAGAGTGTTCCTCGGCACCCATGTAGCATCATGGGGGTCGAACTCGGTGCCGTTCATCTGGTACACGCGGCATCCCAGATCTAGACACATGGTGATGTACATAGTCAAGGTCCATGCATAATAATGTTGTGCTCAAATGTGGCGGTAAGTAATACTGTGCAGCAAATAGTACTACTCCGGTATAGAGCAAGTAAAATAACCGGCTTATTATATATAGCCACTCTTGGCTACATGGATGAGATAGTAAGACATGGAAAAACAAAAATGGTGGCAGCTAGTGGGTTCAAGTCTTCAAGGGCCTAGCTAGTTATATGCGTCCTCCAAGGTAAAAAGTACTCCTACTAGTACTACAAAGTATACTACTAGTACAACAATGAAAGAGAAGGCGAGAGGGTTAAAAAATAGAATACCTGGGTAGATGGTGACAGTGCGATCATGGTAGATTGTGTGACCATGTTGCACATCAGTGGTACCATGGGTAATGACTGCTAAGATAGTTGATCCCAATATGCCAAAGTCAGCTACAAGGTTCCAGGTTAGACTGAATCGCGGATGCAGATGCACATCCAGGATCGGCGATCTTATTTTGATCGGGGGATGACTGGTCCCTGCAAAATAATGGAGTACCGTTAGGGATGCAAATGATGGTTTGTGCATTCCGTTTGTAATCTCCCGTACCGTAGGATGTCAACCAGATGAAACAAGTCCCCTGGCTTGTCACCGCGAAGATGCGGCCTAGATGGCGCACGGCGTCTTCGAACGTGTAGGGGTACAAATCTACCGCCGCCAACATGCGCTAGTGAAAGTGCAACTATCCCTAGGTGGTTTTGGTAATTCATAACAACATATAGCTCATTGAGCTAATGCTATTCCAAGATGACTATTTCAGGAAAGCTCAATGATTGGCATGGCATGGATGTGAAAGTGGAACCCTCAAAATGCTAAGGACAAAGGATTGGCTCAAGCTCAAAAGCTCAAGACTCTTCATTTTATATTTTAGTGATCCAAGATCACATTGAGTCTTTAGGAAAAGCCAATACTATCAAGGAGGGATGAGGTGTTGCTTAATGAGCCTCTTGCTTCATGTGCTTAGTGATATGCTCCAAAACCCTCAACTACTTTCCCATATCCACATATGACCTAAACCCTAAGCCAAACTCGGTCATACCGATTCTTTCTATCCGGTGCCACCGAGTTTCACTTGTCATAAGCCACTGCCAAACCCTAGCAATTCGGTTCTACCGATAGGGATCTCGGTCTCACCGAGATGGGATTGCAAACTCTCTGTTTCCCTTTCTTAACTTTTCGGTCTCACCGAAAGAGCGAATCGGTCCCACCGAGATTGCAATGTAAATTTAGTGTTTCCTTTTTGTAACTTTTCGGTCTCACCGAAAGAGCAAATCGGTCCCACCGAGTTTGCCTAACCAACTCTCTGGTTAGCTTATTACCAAAATCGGTCCCACCGAGTTTGTGTAATCGGTTTCACCGAGATTACGTTATGCCCAAACCCTAACCATATCGGTCCTACCGAGTTGCATGTCAGTCCCACCAAAAATCTCTAACGGTCACTAGGTTTACCTTTTCGGTCCGACCGAGTTTGTTGATTCGGTCCCACCGAGATTGGAAAACTGTGTGTAACGGTTGGATTTTGTGTGGAGGCTATATATACCCCTCCACCTCCTCTTCATTCGTGGAGAGAGCCATCAGAACACATACACAATTCCAACTCATATGTTCTGAGAGAGAACCACCTACTCATGTGTTGAGACCAAGATATTCCATTCCTACCATATGAATCTTGATCTCTAGCCTTCCCCAAGTTGCTTTCCACTCAAATATTCTTTCCACAAGATCCAAATCCTATGAGAGAGAGTTGAGTGTTGGGGAGACTATCATTTGAAGCACAAGAGCAAGGAGTTCATTACCTACACACCATTTGTTACTTCTTGGAGAGTGGTGTCTCCTAGATTGGCTAGGTGTTACTTGGGAGCCTCCGACAAGATTGTGGACTTGAACCAAGGAGTTTGTAAGGGCAAGGAGGTTGCCTACTTCATGAAGATCTACCGCTAGTGAGGCAAGTCCTTCGTGGGCGATGGCCATGGTGGGATAGACAAGGTTGCTTCTTCGTGGACCCTTTGTGGGTGGTTGCTTCTTCGTGGACCCTTTGTGGGTGGAGCCCTCCGTGGACTCGCGCAACCGTTACCCTTCATGGGTGGAGCCCTCCGTGGACTCGCGCAACCGTTACCCTTCGTGGGTTGAAGTCTCCATCAACGTGGATGTAGGATAGCACCACCTATCCGAACCACGGGAAAAACATCCGTGTCTCCAATTGCGTTTGAATTCTCCAAACCCTTCCCTTTACATTCTTGCAAGTTGCATGCTTTACTTTCCGCTGCCAATATACTCTTTGCATGCTTGCTTGAATTGTGTGATGATTGCTTGACTTGTCCTACAATAGCTAAAATCTGCCAACAACTAAAATTGGGAAAAGGTTAAGTTTTTATTTGGTTAAGTAGTCTAATCACCCCCCCTCCAGACATACTTTCGATCCTACAAGTGGTATCAGAGCTTTGGTCTCCATTTGCTTTGATCTCCATAGCTTTTGGTGGTCATAGCCTTGGTTTCACAACCTAGGAGAGTATGGCGTCTAGCGAGGGATATTATCACCGTAGAGGTCCTTACTTTGATGGTACTAACTTTGCTAGTTGGAAGCATAAAATGAAAATGCATATTCTTGGACATAACCCCGCCGTTTGGGCTATTGTGTGTGTTGGTTTGCAAGGTGACTTCTTTGATGGGAAAGAACCAAACCGTGAAACTACCGCGGATGAGTTGAAGATGTTGCAATACAATGCTCAAGCTTGTGATATTATCTTCAACGGATTATGCCCCGAAGAATTCAACAAAATCAGCCGTCTTAAGAATGCAAAGGAAATTTGGGACACTTTGATTGATATGCACGAAGGTACCGACTCCATCAAGGAATCCAAGTTGGATGTGCTTCAAAGTCAACTTGACAAGTTCAAAATGAAGGATGGTGAAGGTGTCGCTGAAATGTACTCTAGGCTTGCTCTCATCACAAATGAGATTGCCGGCTTAGGAAGTGAAGAGATGACCGATAGATTCATCATCAAGAAGATTCTAAGAGCCTTGGATGGAAAATATGATACCGTGTGCACATTAATCCAAATGATGCCCAATTACAAAGATCTCAAGCCAACGGAGGTGATTAGAAGAATTGTTGCTCATGAGATGTCACTTAAGGATAAAGAGGAACTTCACAACAAATCAAGTGGTGCCTACAAAGCCTCATGTGAAGCCCCTACATCATCAAGTGAGAAACAAAAATTCAATGAAGAATTGAGCTTAATGGTGAAGAACTTCAATAAGTTCTACAAGAGTAGAAGCAAAGATAGAAGCTTCAAGTCAAGGTCCTACAATGACAAAAGATCCTCTAGTCGAGAGCGAAACTGCTACAGTTGTGGAAGACCCGAACACTATTCCAATGAGTGTACGGCTCCCTACAAGAGAAGAGAAGATTCTCCAAAAAGAAGAAGCAAGGAATCACCACCAAGAGAGAGAAGGAGTAGAGATGATCGTTATGAACGAAGATACTCATGGAGAAGCAAGGATTCGGAAAGGAAGGAAAAATCATCAAGGAGCTACACAAAACGAAGACATCAAGCTCATGTTGGTGAATGGGTATCCGGCTCCGACTCCGACAGCCACTCCGAGAGAAGTTATCACTCCGACTCCGAAGATACTCAAGATGAAGGTGTTGCCGGTCTAGCACTTGTGTCAACCAACTCCTACGACATATTTGACTCACCAAATGAAGGAATTGGAAGATGCTTCATGACCAAAGGTCCTAAGGTAACATACCCCGAGTATGTTGATTTCAATAGTGATGAAGACGACTTGTTAGGTGATGATTTGCTTGTTGACAACTCTAGTGATGAATACTATGATGAAACGTCAATTAATCATGCTAATCAAGATAAAACGAATGACAATGATAAGGAGAAGATTGAGGCTCTAACTAAAGAACTAAACACTCTTAAGTTAGCTCATGAAACTATCTTCGAAGATCATCGAGAACTTTTAAGAGCTCATGAGAAATTACGCTTTGAAAAGCTCAATCTTGAGCAAGAGCATGAGTTCTTAAAAGCAATCAATGATGATCTCCGCAAGAAAAGTTCTTCTTACATTGCCAAGCATTTACTCTTATCCACTTACATGCCTCAAGTCAAGTCTAGTAACAAGAACAAGAAAGATTCTTCCTCTAGCAGTAACAATGATCATGCTAAATCCAATATTGTTGCTTCTAGTAGTTCTCTTGATTCCACTAATGATTCTCTTAGCCAAGTTACACTTGAGCAAGAAAATAGCTTATTGAAGGGAATTATAGAGAAAGGAGTGTACAAAAGCCTTGCCGGGAGTAAGCAATTCGAGGAAATTGTGCGCAAGAAAGGAATGCACCGGAAGAATCAAGGTGTTGGTTTTGAACGAAAGTTCAATGCCAATGGAGTTGAGTGGGAAGAAGATCAATACCCCAAGACAAAGTTTGTTCCTCAACAAGAGAAGTATGATACTTCTTTCAAGGGGACACAAGCTCAAGATGATCTTCCACCACAAGACTACAAGCAAAAAGGCAAGGACAAGCTTCAAGAGGAAATTTATGCATTTGAAGAAGCTCCTAAGACCTTAGTCAAGTGGATTCCCAAGAATACTTCAAGTTCCACTTCATCAAGTATGACTACAACTCCAAGGATTCCCATCAAGATGGTGTGGATCCAAAAGAAGAAGAACTAGAGAGTTCTTGAGGGTGACTTCGCCAACATACTTCACTCTTATCATTTTGGCAAGAACAAGTGCAATCAACTTCCACATCTTGCACTAGTTCAAGGAGTCACAAACCCTCTTGTTGGTAAGACAAGGGACAAGGTAACCTAAAAGTTTTCATGGACATCATCTTGTGTGTGCATCACTCTATGTCTATGGATATCCTTGTTTGTTCCTTGCGGGACTAATCCATGTAGGTATTGAAAGTGCAATTCACTCAAAGGGATAGCTCCAAGTGATCTACATCAACATTGAGCATCCACATCTTCAACATCTACATGACGTCATCATCGACAAAACCCGAGGTTAGTTCATCCCTCTAAGGGGGGATATCACATCTAGGGGGAGCTTTACTCTAAGACTTGAGCTAAAGCAACTCTAAATATGTGAACACAACAATGCTTTATGTAAAAGTGGTAACCCCAACTGAGCTTAAACGATGAGTATGACCTATGATCAAGTGTTCTCACTTGACACCTAAGTCAATATACTCATATATAGATGATCTTGTCATCGCAAATTGCTTGATAGATGCTAGAATTGGTTGTGCATGCCTTGTCACATATTTCATTTGCCATCTTGTTGTGTGAGCATGCTGGTTGCATATTTTACTCATTCGAGGACATCCACTTGTTGTTTTGATTGTTTGGTTTTATTTCCTTTTGCCAAGTGGATGGACAAGAATGCCTAAGAACCTCCTCTAGCTATCTATGCTTTTCTCGTCTCAAACTCTATTCATGCTACATCACAAAATTTGATCAAGTCAGACTCGAACCACTCTGTGTGAGGAGTGCTCGGAGTCCCCGATTCGTCATAGACTTAAACTTCCAAAACCTCTTTATGATTCTCGGTCTAACCGATACCCCACTTTCGGTCCTACCGAGATCATTAAGTTGATCTAGGTTTTCGATCTCGGTGCAACCGATTTGAACCTTTCGGTCACACCGAGTTTCAGTAACTGCTTGCAGTTATGAATCTCGGTGCCACCGAGTTGTTCCACTTGGTCACACCGACAGGGTCGGGCTATATATAGTCACGGGCAAAAATTTGGAAATTTCTCTGAACCCCTTCGCCCGCGCAATAGCCTGCTCTGCCAACGTGGTCTCCGGATCGTCTCCTCGCCTCCAGTCGCTGGTCTCCATCACCGTCAACGGAATTCTACCCCGCCGTTGCCGCCGTAGCGAGTCTCCGCCGAACTAGGGTATGGACTCAATCTTTGTGCTATTCTCCAATCCGATTCTTAGCACATTGTGATCATCATGATTCTTGCCACGATTGAAACACTCCTATCCAGTCAATGCGCTCGTAGATTAGGTTTGATTCAAAAATTTTAGGGTTAGGTTTCCGCCGAAACCATCTCAGACCCACCGAGTTGAAAAACTCGGTCCCACTGATTTGGCTTATGCCATTGCACAAGTGAGACTCAGTCTGACCGAGAATTACTTATCGGTGTGACCAATTTTGGAACTCTATGAAACCCTAGCAGTCTCGGTGCCAAGCTCAAAATGCTAAGGACAAAGGATTGGCTCAAGCTCAAAAGCTCAAGACTCTTCATTTTATATTTTAGTGATCCAAGATCACATTGAGTCTTTAGGAAAAGCCAATACTATCAAGGAGGGATGAGGTGTTGCTTAATGAGCCTCTTGCTTCATGTGCTTAGTGATATGCTCCAAAACCCTCAACTACTTTCCCATATCCACATATGACCTAAACCCTAAGCCAAACTCGGTCATACCGATTCTTTCTATCCGGCGCCACCGAGTTTCACTTGTCATAAGCCAATGCCAAACCCTAGCAATTCGGTTCTACCGATAGGGATCTCGGTCTCACCGAGATGGGATTGCAAACTCTCTGTTTCCCTTTCGTAACTTTTCTGTCTCACCGAAAGAGCGAATCGGTCCCACCGAGATTGCAATGGAAATTCAGTGTTTCCTTTTTGTAACTTTTCGATCTCACCGGAAGAGCAAATCGGTCCCACCGAGTTTGCCTGACCAACTCTCTGGTTAGCTTATTACCAAAATTGGTCCCACCGAGTTTGTGTAATCGGTCTCACCGAGATTACGTTATGCCCAAACCCTAACCATATCGGTCCTACCGAGTTGCATGTCAGTCCCACCGAAAATCTCTAACGGTCACTAGGTTTACCTTTTCGGTCCGACCGAGTTTGTTGATTCGGTCCCACCGAGATTGGAAAACTGTGTGTAACGGTTGGATTTTGTGTGGAGGCTATATATACCCCTCCACCTCCTCTTCATTCGTGGAGAGAGCCATCAGAACACATACACAATTCCAACTCATATGTTCTGAGAGAGAACCACCTACTCATGTGTTGAGACCAAGATATTCCATTCCTACCATATGAATCTTGATCTCTAGCCTTCCCCAAGTTGTTTTCCACTCAAATCTTCTTTCCACAAGATCCAAATCCTATGAGAGAGAGTTGAGTGTTGGGGAGACTATCATTTGAAGCACAAGAGCAAGGAGTTCATTACCTACACACCATTTGTTACTTCTTGGAGAGTGGTGTCTCCTAGATTGGCTAGGTGTTACTTGGGAGCCTCCGACAAGATTGTGGAGTTGAACCAAGGAGTTTGTAAGGGCAAGGAGATCGCCTACTTCGTGAAGATCTACCGCTAGTGAGGCAAGTCCTTCGTGGGCGATGGCCATGGTGGGATAGACAAGGTTGCTTCTTCGTGGACCCTTTGTGGGTGGTTGCTTCTTCGTGGACCCTTTGTGGGTGGAGCCCTCCGTGGACTCGCGCAACTGTTACCCTTCGTGGGTGGAGCCCTCCGTGGACTCGTGCAACCGTTACCCTTCATGGGTTGAAGTCTCCATCAACGTGGATGTAGGATAGCACCACCTATCCGAACCACGGGAAAAACATCCGTGTCTCCAATTGCGTTTGAATTCTCCAAACCCTTCCCTTTACATTCTTGCAAGTTGCATGCTTTACTTTCCGCTGCCAATATACTCTTTGCATGCTTGCTTGAATTGTGTGATGATTGCTTGACTTGTCCTACAATAGCTAAAATCTGCCAACAACTAAAATTGGGAAAAGGTTAAGTTTTTATTTGGTCAAGTAGTCTAATCACCCCCCTCTAGACATACTTTCAATCCTACAGCCAGCCTCTGCCGTTACTGCCTCCTGCATTGATGGCAATCCTTATGTCGAACGCCCCAATGAGATAGTAATCGTCGTAGCCGCGTCGCTTTGTCGGCGGGTCCGCAATTGCTATCTTCTTCAATCTCATGTAGGCATCATCATATGTATTCTTGCCCAGCCAGTCCGGAAGGCCGGTCCCAATGGTGGAGAAGGGGTCTACCGGAACAGCCGCACTGCTGTGGATGTTGTGCAAAATCATGGTGGTATCCGGCCGGAGGTATGCAAGCCAATCTTCGTTGGCACCGACCCAGACCTATATATAAGACGGTGGGCAGCGGAGAAATTACGGGATGGAAATGGAATAACTAAGTACTACATGATCAAACTCCATTACTGACCTGCTCATCGGACAAAATTCGACTACCTCTCAACGTCATCAACTCTAGCGGAGTCAACGTGCAACCATGGCCAGGGAGCGGTGGACTGTTCGAAAAATTGTCCCATAGAAGAACCTTCTCCTCGAGGATGCATGGAAGACCAACAAGCATCGCCTTTTCCCAAGCCTGTTTAAGCAGCGTCTTGAAAAAGTTGGTGCAGGAAGCACCGAGTCTTGCGGCGGTGAGGACGTCGGAGCAGCGTGCGATTTCTCCCATAGAATCGCCGTCCAAGGTCTCCCAGCCCCGACGAGGAGAAGAACCGCCTGGCGAATCCATGGGAGCAGCGGCGAACTGCCTTCTCTTCGGGGGGGAGGGGAACTGGCTAGGAGGAGATAAGAGCGTAGTAATCGTAAGGCCTCGTCCTTCCAACTATAAATCGTTCCTCAGTGAAGGGGTGAGGCTATTATTTACTACTCCCTCCATTCCGGTTTATAGGGCTTGTCTCAAAATTTTAGTTTTTCCATTTTATAAGGCTCAATTTGGTTGTTTTCCATCACATGTTCAAATTCCAAGGTGCATTAAATTATTGCATGCAAGTACTAAGAGAAAATTGACCAATGCATGTAATTTATGCATGCATGCATTGCAATTAATGCATTGGTAAACATACTTTTTTGAGGAAAACAAGAGCATTAATTGGGTGCTTTTGTAAACTACAAAAAGTATTCCACCACTTACCATCTACCTTAGTTGGTGAGAATGTTGAATTGAGCCTTATAAACCAGAAAGGAGGGAGTACTAGTACTAGCATTATGGAACGTTATGGGATTGCATTATACTGTAAATAATAGCAGTAGTAAGAAATTTTTGGCACTAGGTAGTAGTTTTTGGCGTGGATTAAGAAATTTTGGGTATGTTTTTGCCATTTTTTGTACACGCCAACTAGTGTCAAAAAACGTCGTACATTATGTGACAGAGGAGTACGTACTCGTACTGTAGCAGTACTAGTACTACTTTTCTGAACTAGTAGTGCGATGTACTGTACTTCTAGTCTAGTCTAGTATAGTGCACCAGTTTTGAACTCTTGAATCTCAGGGCCAAGGAGCTACAGTTGGAAGTGGAGGGTACTACTGTTCTCTAGAACCATCGCTGTACTATCAATGCAGGGGAAGTACACCTGCGTAGTGGCCTAGTGGGTACTCTCGGTGCTCTATTCAGCCGCTCCTCTCACGTAGCTGGCCTACTCAGCCGCTCCTCTCACGCACACACTAGCAGCCTGTTTATCAGCAACGGTTACTGCGGGGGCAGAACATTTGAGTTATTTGATACAGCGAGACAAGGTTTTTCGCTTCCATTTGTGGAGGTGTAATGGATCTCGTCGAACTTTGTTAGTAGTTCCTTCTTTATGAATGAGATGAAGCAAAGCTTTTGCCTCCGTTTAAAAAAACACGTCAAGAGGAATTTCTTTTATAGTAGAACCGATAATGGAGTGAAGTCCATGCATGCAACGCCACAAGCTACAGAGTAGTAGTAGAGCACTTTATGTACAGAGCCATATTGCACAGTTGCCAATGCCCCGCCAGGCTTTTTCGGCTCCTCGGGCTTAATTGGGAGGCGCTAGTTTAAATATGCTACTAGCTGGAAGCTGCAAGCGAGGTGCGGCTAGGGCGAGCACGCGAGCCACGGGATGTTGGGAAGGAAAATCCGTTCACGTGGCTAGGCTGTCCAGTGCACCCACATTGTGGGGCCGCACATCCGTTTGACTTCAAAACTCAAACTACCCGTGTAAAATATTGGCTCGCAGCGAAGTGTAGTAGTACTATATTAAAAAAAGGCCGCCGTGCGTTCGGCCGGGATCGAACCCACAAAACGAGGTAGACACTCCCGCAACCACTAGTAGTACTCGTTGGAGTACAACGCAACCTAGAATCGCCTTTTTCGCTAGTAGTGCGTACATTGTTCCTTACAAGAAACCCCTAAGAGCATGGTTAATAGTATAGCCAGCTGCTGGCTATAAGCCAGTGCCATGTCATCTACAGCCCATCTTATAGCCAACATGTAGTACTCCCTCCGTCTAGGTGAATAAGTCATCTTAGATTGTGCACCGTGACCAAGGAGGAGGGGAAAACTAGAGAACTTAATGTTTATTTGCTAATTAATAGCATTGCATGCAATGAATTAACCACTGCATGTCGTTTTTGGTAGTTTCAAGTCATTAAAAGCATGCACACCCACATCTCTTATTGGTTGATATGTCAAGAAAGAAGAAACGAGGTAGAAGTTAATGCACCGCGCCTAAGTGTTTTGGGATTATTTGGTTTTCATAAGATGACTTACACACCTAGACGGAGGGAGTAGTTTATTTCTTATAGCCCGCTGACTCAGCTCTATTGTACTTGCTCTAGTAATGCAAGAAACCACTAAAATGCCAAGAAACTACTACCACTTGCATACGTGGCAGACTTAAGATAAGACTACCTTATCAACCATTGTACATGCTCTTACCAACAAAAATCCTCGAGTGACCTCCTACCTCCAGCCTGTCCACCTAGTCATCCTCGGCCATGGGACGCAGCTACTGCCGCCGGTAGAAGGCGAGGTCAAAACCGCCGGCGGTGTAGAGCCCATGTTGCGGCAGCCCGGATGCCAGCTCCGTCCGGCGCTCGCGGCCGCTAGCTAGCCAAGATAGCTCCGTCCAGCTGCTTGTCTGCAAGGTTTGCTAGCTAGATTGGCACGGCAGCGCGGCGGCTTGCTCGCGCGCGTCGCGCTAAGGCCAGCCATCTGGCTCAAGCGAAGGCCAGCGCGGCGGCTTGTTCACTCATGAGTCACGCTCGGGCCAGCCTGCCAACCCATGCGGAGGCCAGCGCGGCGTCCGGCCCGTCCGATGGAGCGGTGGCCAACTCGCTCATCACCGGCGCCACCGACGAACACGCATCAGTACTGTTTGAAGTAATGTTCAGGAAAAATAATGATTTGAGGGGGAATAACAGGATAGAAGGTCAGATGTGGGTCCCTCGTGTCAATGGTCAAACAAAATGTGTTGGTTTAAGCTGCCTCATCAGCACGGACATGTGGGCCAACCCTGTCATAAATGGGTTTAAACGAACCTAATCGGTAGGAGTACTAGGTAGTTTTTGGCATGGATTAAGAAATTTTGGGTATGGTTTTGCTATTTTTTGTACAATAGATTCTTCCTAGGGCTGGTTGAAAGTGGTAGTTTTTTGTTAAATACTCTACATATTGTAAGTAGGAGTGGAAGTTAAGCTTTGGAAGCCAATAAGCAAGGCTAGTTACATAGTGCATATGTGTATATGATTGAAAGTAAATATCAACCATGAGTGACTAATATCTTGATGGAAAACTCGAAACTATGGAATACTAGGAAAAGAAATGCATGGTTGGAAATACTAGCAATGTTCATGTCTGTTGCAACGAATCATAATTAGAATAATACTTATTCACAAACTTGGTACAAACACTCTAATTTTGATATACATATGTCACTAGAGATATATTATGTTTCAATTAGAATATATTCCTTGGGCTATTTTGGTGAGGTCGGGGAGGGATGTGGTTGGTTTTAAGATACTAATTATGGGTTTTTCTGCAAATTGGTAGACAAGTGGGATGTTGGTGAGAAAAGGCAACAACTTACCTCACAATCGTTAGATGTAGATCTAATGATCAGAAACGACGGATGGCAGACACACCAGCATCACCAACTTAGTCTTGTGTAGGAGTACTAGCAAGATCCGTGCATTGCACGGAACATCAAGATGCATTTTTTATAAAACACTTGTTGTGATTGACCCTTGCGGGAGTAATCCCATGTGTAAAAACTAATGATATCTCGAGAAATATGAGATAAGGTGAAGAGGAGTGGGATGTGGTGGTGGTTGGTGGTCGGACTGAGCGGAGGCATGGGGATTGACGACACCAGCAGCGGCCACCAGGCCAGTTTGTTCCAGAGGCTTCCTTTCTTAATTGCTCAACAATGAGGTTTGTTGGAGATAAGGATGAACGAGGGAAGGCCTTGTCTGCAAATGTGGAGAGGGGTGCGGGTATCTTTTAGTTTAATTTCCGTCCGTCAGATATAGATCGGACGGTCTATATTGCAAGATGGCACACGTACCATCATCACCAACTCGGTTTTTTATAAGAGAAGAAATATAAGTATGGAGATACAAATGTATTATCGATACTTGCTTCCGTAAACTAGCATCTACATTCTATTCAACGCCTCGGCATGTGGGGCCTTAGCACAATGACTTCTCGACTGTGTAAAACGAAGATTTTCCCATCGCAGACAAGGAGGGGGTGACGGCGGCGCGCTTTTTGGCTTGCTCTAGTCCTGGTAGTCATACTAGGTGGTCTAAGCACGTGTAGATTTATTCCTTTTCACGTCTCATGTTCGCCGTACTGCCACGACTGTTGATGAATAGACGGTAAGTTATTCACGGGGAAACCCTTGTTGAGCGTGTTTGCGAGAGAGAGAGAGAGTGTGTGTGTGTGTGTGCGTGTGTGATATGTTAGAGACTGAGGCAATGATAACAGATTCTTTGTATCTGTGTGTGGAGGATAGAGAGAGACATGTACATGGGGCTTTGTGTTGTGTAACGTGGAGATACATATACATAATTAGAGAGTGAGTGTGTGAGATACACATGCGGACATGAGGAGAGATGAGGATCCAGGTAAATGGGTGTTTGTGTGTGTTTGTGTGTGTTTGTGCACGTGTTTGTGTGTGAGAGGGAGAGAGTGTATGTGGAGTAGAGAGACCACTGATGATGTAAACCTAGTATAAGGGAAGGGGGAATGGTGTGACATGTGTAGTAGCGAGATAGCACGGGTGCGGGCGGGGGGAGCAGACTATTTGGAAGAGACATTGAGTGTGTGTGGGGGGTGTGAGAGCGAGAGAAAGAGAGAGCTAGCGTCGGAGAGAGAGAGAGGAAGAGAGGGGCGAGAGGGGTCGTTTATGTCCATAAATGGTGTATAGATAGGGAGACAATGTTGATGTTGTCCGAAATTGGCCTATGAACGGAGATGCAAGGGAAGCGAGTCATCGTGTGTGTGATAGGGACTTCATGAGAGATCTAGAATAGATGGTGTAGAGAACAATGTGTGAAATCAAGAACGATTATACATTAGGGAGCTATGAAAAGAGTCACGACATATATGTATACAGGGAAGGAGCTGGGGCGGGTCCACATGTGGGATAGATAGAAAGAGGAGAGTGGTGCACAAGGAGACAAAGTGTGCTTGTTTGCAGTGGGGGTGGTGTGTGAGGTGAGTGCGCAAGAACCACATAACTAGGGAGATAGACGTTTGGGGGCGACGTTTTGTGTGTATGGGAAATATACACTCTACATAGTGCGTGTGCTTGGGTAAGAGGGATAGAGGGAGACCTAGAGAGTGAGGGAAGAGATGTGTGCATGCCCGAGAGACAAAGTGATAGAGACCTATGTTGGGGTCCGGACTTTACAAGAGAGAGGGGTGTTAATGTTCTCGTGTGTTGGTGTTTGGGGGAGAGAACAACTTCTCTATGTGTGTGTGTGTGTGTGTGGTGGGGGGGGGTTGACTTCAGATAAAGAGTGAGGTGTCTATATTTGAGGGACTTTAGCGTAATTCAGATATTGTGCACTCATGGTTGATCAATTTGTTTCACAGTTTGTACTATGAGATAATGATACTTTTGAACATGCGTGATATACCTTGATGTACCAGAATTACAAACCTAAGATTGGAATTTTGGAATTCGACTCCATCATTAGCTTTTGTAATTCATTTAAATGGAGGTACATTTTTTAAGCCGGGATTTCGTGATTTCAAATTTATATATCAAACCTAGAGATATACACATACGGGCATGTTCAAACTTTATAATCATCCACTTTATTCATGCACATACACATTTTTGCTTTTGTCATCATATTTAGGATAAACACATTTGGAATTTCATTTGAATTGGACCGTATGATGGTATTTGCTTGTAGTAGCTCAATGATCCATATTTGAATTGAATGGACAATCTAAGTTTCGAGTTGGAGACATTGATTTTCAAAACTTGCACTTTTTTTGCGTGCAAAACAAACAAATTGTCGGCCAGGATATCATAGTCGGCCGTACGAGAGTAGAATACTTATAATTTTAGGCGCCAAAAGCTTTCAAACTTCCCGCTCACATCGAAATATCACGCGCCCGAAAGTTTAGCCCTGCGATATTCCTGTTTTACCCCTGCCACATGAACGGAAAAGGGCTACTTTGGTAACTCCATTGTTTTCCCCTCTTTGCCCCCAACATTCTTCCCCAGAGCCCCTCCCCTTCCCCTCCCCGATCCCCCCCCCAACCACGGCAAGCCGCCGAATCTAGTCCTCCGCCGCAGCGGTGGACCTCACACCCCGTCGGATCTACCTTCCGCACCTTGGAACCCCCAACTGCCAACTCACCACTTCACCGGAGCCGCTTCAGCGACTGGCTTGTCCACCGCTCCAGATCTCCTTGACCGCCATCATGGTCCACCGCACCGGATCTGCTTAACCGGCGCCCTTGTCCACCACAGCGTAGGCCCTTCACTGACTCCCTCGTCCGCCCCTTCGCTGGCCCTTCATACAAGCCCTCGTCCGCCGCAACAGATCCGCCTCACCGAAAGCACTGTACAACGCACCCGCCGAAGCCTTCGTCCACTGCACCGGACCCGCTCCACGGACGCCATATTCAACTCCACCGGCCCTGCTTTACCAATGTCGCAGCCTCATCAGGTTATTTCAATTTGTACTCCTTCGGTTTTTATCTTTATCATGCAACTATTCACTTACCACAGATGAGCTTTCTTGTATGTCGACAGGCACCGCAACCGTAGCACCGGAGCTGCTTCAGCGACAGCGACAGCCGGCCCAAACTCAACCGCAACACGAGCACCATCGACGATCCTTATCTATCAAGTATGACAATGATACCCATACGCCGCCGAGAATCAGGTACTATTATCCAAAGGCCGGCGCCTATGTTCACTTTCCTAGCATAAGCACCACACCTTTGAATTTCTTCAGGGCATCATTCAGTTTTTCATGAGATGCGTTATTCTACTTGCACCTGTAGGGACATACTTCTGGCAGTGAACATGTTACATGTGCTAAATTACATACCAGTGCACATATAGTTAATATGCTTTAGTTTTGTTCTGATGCCACTTGTTGGTTCCATCAGACTGCTTAATGTTCTCTATGCTTAATTACACATCAGCAAACTAGCATGTGGTTTCGCTGCTTTTTGTTCGTTTTACCCTACATTTTCTGATGCTAGCTATTACATCACTGCTCCGAGCCTCTGTTCATTACTTGTTTGTGTGTTCTTGATCTTCCCAAGTTGCATGACTAATTTGATGATTCTATTAATTATGGAGCTGCCAACCCCATCAAGCAAAATATTTGTTCTTTTGGGGCTGGCACCTCGAACAAGCATAAAAATAGAGGGAAGCAGATATACTCCCTCCGATTCTGTTTACTCTGCGCATAACTCTTGACCCGCATACCAAGGAGGGCACTGGTTTAATTTTTCTAGACTAATTTGCCAATTAATTAGGGCAGAGGCGGATGGGGCGGGGCACAAAAGGAAACCAACGCTAGGAATTGTAAGTGCACCTAGTGCCCCTTAGTGATTTTGGTGTATTGAAGACTTATAGGTTAAGGGACTAATGTGCTTTCGAGTGTACACAGGTCTATAAGTCTATGAGGAGTTTGATATTTACAGAGAAAGTCGACCCCTAAAAATGAATTCTTCGACCGAAGACTTTGGATTTTTGAAGACTTTCTGAAGACTTTGAAAGTGAAGAAATTGGTGTAACCTTGAAGACTTGGTATTCATTTGAGGAACATGAAGCGTGAAGACTTTTGTTTTCGTAGTTTCATTTTCTCTTTCTTGAGTCATAGGAAACACCGTACTGTTAAAGGGGATCGAGGAAATACTAAGGAAAAATTTCCAAGTGATGCTCAACTTAAAATCCTACACCTACCAATCCCTTCGAGTGAAGCCATTGGAAATCTCATACAGTTCAGTCAATTTCTTCAGTGACAGAGACGAAGTTCTTCTGGTCTCTGAGGATTTTGTTCTGACTGAGGAGTTAGGAATTCGCCAATGCGGATTGCCTACATAGTGAGGAACATGATATCCCTGAGGAATTTGAACCTCAAATTTCCGACCGTTGCTGTGCTGCGCGCCAGCTGTCCCAAAATATCTTATCCACCTAACGGTCATATCATTGAAGGGCATTTATGTCTTATCATGTCGGGCTGCTCCCTAGGCTATAAATAGCCGCCCCTACAACCACTAGCTGGTTGGCTGCTCCGACAGAAACTGACACTTGTCATTTGAGAGCATCCCATCCTCCGAGGACTTTGAGCTAAAATCATCAAGTGAGGAAAACCCAAACCCAAACACCTACAAACCCAAAGTGATTGAGCATCACTGAAGATATTGATCCTGCGTGGATCTGACGCTTGTTACCTTTGAAGACTGTGCTTCTTCTAGATGGTTAGGCGTCATGGTCTAGAGCATCCAAGAGGAATTGTGGATCGCCGAGTGACCGAGTTTGTGAAGGTTCGGAAGTCACCTGAATACTTACCACAAGTGATTGGGCGAGGTCTGTGTGACCTTAGGTCAAGGAGAATACGGTGAGGACTGTGTGTCCGGGACTGTGTGTCCTCAGGTTTAAATACCTAGCCGCTCCAACCAGATTTACAACTGAGACAGCAGTTGGAACTGGTCTACCAAATCATTGTCTTCACCAAGCCAACTGGTTCTATTTCCTCAACTCTTTCATTTCCTCATTACCGTGTTGTGTGCTTGTCATATCTGTGTTTGAAGACTTTGACTGAAGATTTTCTCAATTTCCTCAGTTTAATTTCTTCAGTCTGTTTGTCTTCATCCTGTGCTATCCTGTGATTATGCTTTCTGTACTCTGTGCTTGTCTTCATTTCATCATGATGACTATGCTTGTCTTCTATTATGTTTACTTCTGAGTACTTATTCCGCTGCAAGTAGTTCTTTGCTAAGGAATTTCCTCACTAGCAAATTCCTCAGTGAAGAATTCATAAAAATCGCCTGTTCACCCCCATCTAGTCAATATAACGCACTTTCAATTGGTATCAGAGCAAGGTACTCCCTTGTTCTGTGTGATTTTGGTTTAACCGCCTGGAGTTTTAGTTATGTCGACCGCAGGTATGATCAAGGTCTCTGCTGGGTGTCCTACCTTCGATGAGACGGACTACCCCTACTGGAAGAATAAGATGTGAATGCATCTTGAGGCAATTGATAACGATCTCTGGTATGTTGTGGAAAACGGTGTTCCTTCTGTCTCACCCTCACTGAACGCTACCGACGTGAAGAGATTCAAGCAACTCGACGCTCAAACGAAGAATATCTTATGTGGCCATCTGAGCAAAGGACAATATGGAAGAGTGAGTGCTTTGGAAACTGTTAAGCTTATCGGGGATAGGTTGTCCAAAGTCAATGAAGGAGTCTCAACACAACGTGATTCTCGAGTTGATGTTCTTCACAATCTCTTCAACCGCTTCAAAAGACTCGACAATGAAAATGTTCAGCAAACCTTCGATCACCTCACTAACATCTCAGATGAGCTTCAAGCACTTGGTGCCACTGACATCACTGACCATGAGGTGGTGAAGAAATTGCTGAGATCGCTTGATTCTTCATTTGATACTCTAACATTGATGATACAAGAACATGCTGATTACAAGTCACTTGATCCTGCTGACATCCTCGAGAGGCTAAATACTCATGAGTTCCAGCTTGTTGAAAAGAGAGATCTCTATGGTTCGAGCTATGGCAGATCACGTGCATTGAAGGCCAAGGCAGTATCTGAGTCCGAAGATGAAGACTCTGGTAGCAGCCTTGGTGACCCTGAAGAACTGAGCCATGAGCCAGCTCTGCTCGTGAAGAAATTCCAGAAGTTCTCAAGACGTGGTCGCTTTGGAAGACCCTCAAGGAGCAATGATTCCCCATCCAGTGACTACAAGAAGAGGCTTTGTCACAAGTGCAAAAAACCTGGACACTACATTCAAGATTGTCCTCAGTGGGAAAAGGAATCAAAGAAGAAGAAATACAAGGATTACAGTTCTGATGATGCGAAGAAAAAGAAGAAATCCTCAAAATCTTCATCATCAAAATCCTCAAAGTCTTCATCTCACAAGAAGAGCAGCTCCAAGAAGGCTCGGGCATTCATTGGCAAGGAAATGGACTCTGAAGCTGAATCTGAGGAACAAGAGGAAGAGGAGGCATCTGAGGACTCTGAGTCTGGTGTAGCGAGCCTAGCCCTCGCTACTGCATTCGTCAGCAAGTCTATCTTCAACTCTGAAGAAAATGACCTCACCAACAAGGCTGATGAAGGCAATAATGACTACGCTTCCACCTATTGCTTCATGGCAAAGGGTGCCAAGGTACTTAAATATACCTCCTCTAAATCTAGTGAGGATGAATCTGATGAAAATCTTAAGCCCAGCTACTCTAAACTTGCTAAGATTGCTGTAAAACAACAAAGGGCTTTTGAAAAGGTTCAAAACATGTTAGACAAAAGTGATGATATGTTGGGTGAAGAAATGGATCACACTAAAACCTTGACTGAAAATCTTCAGAGACTTCAGACCAGGCTTGACAACCTTCAAGGTCATCATAACACTCTCTTATCTGATCATGAGAAACTTTCTTATGAATTTCTTCAAAGAAAGCAAGATCTTGAGAAGCTAAGAGAGAGTTATGAAGATCTTCAGAAGGAGCGCGATTCATTACTTGCTGAACAAATCAGCGCTGCTCAGGAAGAATTTGTTCCTCCATGTTTGAAATGCATTGAACGTGAATCTGCTAATTCTTCACCTGAATGTTCAAATGCTTCTAATGTTACAAATTCTTCACCTGCCTCTGCTATCACTAATTCCTCATCCGAGGACATTGCTAGTATCACTGACGATGCAGGGCTGAAGGAATTGTACATGACAGGCATGTACAAAAGCCTCAAAGGGCACCAGACTCTTTGTGATGTGGTTAAAAAGCATATCCTCAACTGGAACCCTAGGAAAGAGGGTATTGCCTTTGAGAGGAAACTCAATGCTGATGGAACATATTGGAAGCCTGAGCAGTACCCCAAAACCTCATGGGTTGCTGCAAAGGGACCTCCAGTTGATCCATCTAATCTATCTAGCTTTACATGTGAATCTTCTCATTCTTCTGATGAGTCATTTGACTCCAACTATAAACTATTCAAAAATCAGAATGGTGAAGTATTTGCTAGATATGTTGGCACTAACAGCAGGAACGGTCCCCTATGAAGAAAATCTGGGTTCCCAAAAGGTGCCTTGAAAGTCTTCAGGTGAATGTCCTC
Source organism: Triticum aestivum (assembly GCF_018294505.1). Taxonomy (NCBI): domain Eukaryota; kingdom Viridiplantae; phylum Streptophyta; class Magnoliopsida; order Poales; family Poaceae; genus Triticum; species Triticum aestivum. The sequence goes on along the minus strand of NC_057803.1, from coordinate 570,373,417 downwards.
ATGACACGACCTGTGAAGAATAGGAACCCCAGATCAAATTCTTCATATGGACCAAATTCTTCATATGGATCCAAGTCCTCATACGAACCAAATTCCTCACGTGGATCAAATTCCTCAAAAGGATCAAAGTCCTCATATGAACATCATCATGCTAACAACTCTGCTTCACAGGGAAGAGCCAAGGGCTATGAATATGAGCATTATTCCTCTAGCCATTATGTTCATAAGTCCTCGAAGAATTTCTCTGCTTATTCATATGCTTACCCTAACTCCTTTTATGTGAAACGAAATGGATTGGCTTCTATGCCACCTTTCTCGTATGGAGCTCGCAGAGTGATGAACTCTTTACCACCCCTTCAGATGTGGGTGGTGAAGAAAAAGAACTAATCTCTTCTGCAGGGTCAGGTCTCCAGACGTGCATAAACGTTTGAAGAATTTGCTGGAGACCTGAAAGCTGCCTGAAAGGACGCAGGCTAATCATGAAGAAATGAACTTTCATTTCTCATGTCCTCATACTGCTTTATCTGTTCTATTACATGATGAAATTGATCTGGTGAATTTGATGTCATATTCTTCACTGATGAAGTATATGAGTTCGTAAGCTGCACTAATTCATCTGCAGGATGATCAACCCAAAGCCACTGAGTGGGTCCTCGATTATGGATGTACAAATCACATGACTGGTGACAAGAATCTATTGATGGATGCTCCCTTATCACCATCGCATCTGAAGCATATCATCTTCGCTGACAAAGGCAAAAGTCAGGTATTGTGTCTAGGTAAGGTTGCGACCACAAAGGATCGACACATGGACAAAGTCATGCTTGTCGAGTCCTTAGGATACAATCTTATGTCTGTCGCAATGCTTTGTGATCTTGATATGGTTGTTGTCTTTGGCAAGTATCATTGTGTTGTGGTTATGGAAGCTGACAATTCCAAAGTCTTCAAAGGCTTTAGGAGAGGAGACTTGTATATTGTTGATTTCTCTACAGGACCGCAACCAGTCGTGTGCCTACTTGCAAAAGCTTCAGAAGGCTAGCTATGGCATCGACGACTTGGTCATGCAGGCATGAGGAATTTGCACACGCTTGCAAAGAAGAAGCATGTCATTGGCATTGAGAATGTCAAATTCCTCAAGGATCACTTATGCGGAGCCTGTGAAGCTGGAAAGATGACCAAGGCTAAGCATCCAGCAAAGACTATCATGACCACTACTCGACCATTTGAATTGCTTCACATGGATCTCTTCGGTCCTAACCATTATTCTGCCGTTTCAAATGAAGCATCTCAATATGGCTTTGTTATTGTTGATGATTACTCTCGTTACACATGGGTACACCTTGTTATTTACAAACATGAAGTGCAGGAAGTCTTCAAACGATTTTCCTCGAGGGCTTCAACCAACTTTGGTGTGAAGATCAAGCACATCAGAAGTGACAATGGAATTGAGTTCAAGAATTCGGGTCTCGATGACTATCTTGATGAACTTGGTATTACTCATGAGTTATCTGCTCCTTATACTCCTCAGCAGAATGGCGTCGTTGAGCGCAAGAATAGGACTCTTGCGGAGATGGCTTGCACTATGCTTGATGAATACAAAACGCCTCGTCGTTTCTGGATTGATGCGATTGATACTATGTGCCACATCATCAACAAAGTATATGTTCACAAATTCTTCAAGAAGACTGCCTATGAACTCCTCACTGACAAGAAACCCAATGTGAGTTATTTCAAAGTCTTCGGTGCTAAATGCTAGATTAGAGATCCTCATCACAATGCTAAATTTGCACCTAAAGCACATGAAGGTTTCATGCTTGGTTATGGAAAGGACTCGCACACCTACAGAGTCTTCAACAACGTTCTTCAAAAAGGTTGTTGAAACTGTAGATGTGCGATTTGATGAAACTAATGGCTCGCAAAGAGAGCACCTACCTTCTGTGATAGATGAACCAGCACCTGAGGATTCTATCAAATTCAAGGCTACTGAGGATGTCATTGCTACCAAAGAATCTGCTGAAGAATTCATTCCAGATCGTGAAGAACATCGAGCGGATGCACCTGAGGAAAATGCTGAAGAAAATGGTGCTGAAGAAAATGCTGATCAAATTCCTCAACGACAACCAGCTCATCCTCACGTTGCAAAAGAAGTGAAAGTTTAGAGGATCATCGATGACATCAAAGCACCAGGTCCTCTCACACGCTCAAAAGCTTCACATTTATCTAACTTTTGTGCGCACTATGCTTCTGTCTCTATCACAGAGCCCTCTAAGGTAGATGAAGCATTTCTGGAGCCTGAGTGGATTCAGGCCATGCAAGAAGAATTACATCAATTCGAACTCAACAACGTATGGGGACTGGTCAAATGTCTAGATCCTCGCAAACACAATATCATTGGCACAAAGTGGATCTACCGCAACAAGCAAGATGAAAATGGCCTTGTGGTGAGGAATAAGGCACGGCTTGTAGCTCAAGGCTACACACAGGTTGAAGGAATTGATTTCGATGAAACTTTTGCACCTGTTGCTAGACTTGAGGCTATTCGCATATTACTTGCTTATGCTAACCATCATGATATCACTTTATATCAAATGGATGTGAAAAGTGCATTCCTCAATGGTAAGCTTGAGGAAGAAGTATATGTTGCTCAACCCCCAGGTTTTGAAGATCCAAAGAATCCTGACAAAGTCTTCAGACTCAATAAGGCCCTCTATGGCCTCAAGCAGGCCCCTCGGGCATGGTATGATACTTTGAAGGAATTCCTCATGAAGAATGGCTTCACACCCGGTTCACTCGATCCTACTCTCTTTACTAAATCTTATGATGGTGAACTGTTTGTGTGCCAAATATATGTTGATGATATTATCTTTGGCTGTACTGACCAACGTTATAGTGATGAATTTGCCTATATGATGAGTGAAGAATATCAAATGTCTATGATGGGAGAGTTGAAATTCTTCTTAGGTCTTCAAATTCGTCAACAGCGCAACAGCATATTCATATCTCAGGAGAAATACCTCAAGGATGTACTGAGGAAATTCGGCATGCAAGATTGCAAAGGAGTCAAAATTCCTATGCCCACAAATGGCCATCTGTGCACTGATGAAAATGGTATTGACTTCGATCGTAAGGTATACCGCTCCATGATTGGTTCTTTATTGTACTTATGTGCATCTAGGACAGATATAATGCTTAGTGTTTGCATGTGTGCTCGATTTCAAGCTACATCGAAGGAATCACACCATAAGGCTGTGAAGCATATTCTTCGATATCTAGCTCGCACACCAACACTAGGATTATGGTACTCCAAGGGCTCTACTTTTGATCTCATTGGATATTCTGACTCTGACTATGCTGGTGATCGTGTGGACCGCAAGTCAACATCTGGTACATGTCATTTCCTCGGACGATCCTTGGTCTGTTGGTCCTCGAAGAAACAGAACTGTGTATCACTGTCTACTGCTGAAGCTTAGTACATTGCTGCTAGTTCTTGCTGTGCACTACTGCTATGGATGAAGCAAACTCTCAAGGACTATGGCGTCAACGTGAAGAATGTGCCTCTCCTCTATGACAATGAGAGTGCCATCAAGATTGCTCACAACCCAGTTCAGCGCTCGAAGACAAAGCACATTCAGATTCGTCATCATTTTCTTTGTGATCATGTGTTGAAGGGCGACATTTCTATTGAGCATGTGAAGACTGAAGAACAGCTAGCCGATATCTTCACAAAGCCCTTGGATGAGAAGAGATTTAGCAAGTTGCGGTGTGAGCTAAATATCTTAGAGTCTTCGAATGTTCTTTGAAAAGGACACTCATCCTAACACTTATGCAAAATTGATGACTTAGATGTGCAAGACATGAAGAAACGTTTTTCTTCAATCAATGAAGAATAACACTCTAAGTGTGAAGAAATTAACGAAGAATTTGATTCTCAGAACCCTACAACAATTGTACGCGGTGTCTGAAATCATCATTCTTATACGGTGGGTCACGCCACCACCAAAAGTTGAAAATCTTCAATTTGAGTTTTTTTTCTCAGTTTTGAAATTCCTCAGTTGTACAAATTCTTCAACTTTTCAAAATCTTCACTGGATCCATCATTTTTCTTCATTGGCTATATGTGTATTTGTGTTTATGTCCTCTACAGCATTCACTTATGGCTAATTCTTCAAGTTGGTTTTTCTGCCAAGTGAATGTGATCGGACCCTTCCCCCTCTATGCTATACTCAACCCAATCTATTCACATATTCTTCATGTGCGTTCTATTTGAAACTCGTTCAAAATCTTCACTATGTCCTTGTCAGCTGAAAAATTTGTGAACGCAACGTTAAAACTTATCTTATCCAAAATTTTCGATTTTGCCCCTCAAACCGTTCCGCATCCCACGATACATTTTTACATTCACCCACGATCTAACACGATCTCTACTTCACATTACGTGGGTGACACATGTCATGCGAAGGAGAAGGGTCAGGGGCACGTTCGTCCAAAATCTTCGGGCAAACAGTTTTTCACCCTGGCTATAAATACCCCCTCTCCCCTTCCTCACTTCCTTTACTCCGCTCGAACTCTCTCTTCTGCTCGAGCTTCTCAAACCCTAGCGCCGCCGCTACTCCATCGTCGCCGGTGAGGAAGAGCTTCACTGCCTCGACCTCGTCGCTGTCGTACTCGTGCCGGCCGCGGAAATCTTCACTCCGCCGCTGCCGTAGATGTCTTCCTCCGCCGAGTTAGGGCGTGGAAGATCCACACAGACGAACTTCACCTCTACACCTCACTGTTCATCGTGTTCTTCATCCAGGGTAAATTAAAAGTTACTTTTACTGCCCTCTTTGATTCGGATGTTTTCTCCAAAATCTTCAAAGGTGTTTTTCTTCAAATCCTCACACACTAAAACACCTCACAAGTCATCTGTTCTTGATTCGTTTCTCTAAGCATCATTTTTATTCAAGATTCCTCAATTTTGTGGATCTTCAATCTATACAACTCTGGAACCTAAGACAAAGAACGCTTAGTGAAATTCTCCAAGACTCATCTGGTCAAATTCCTCAAACTTGTTCTTTTTGAAAAACCTTCTGAGAACGCATATGACCTCTCTAAATTCCTCGCAACTATACTCTATTCACAGGTACTCATGTCCGCTGCTGAATCTCTAGGTTCTCATCAACTTAACTCATTTGCAGCATTCCTCGAAGAAAGTTGCATACTTCTTCAGAGAATTCGATTGTTCAAATTCCTCAACTGAAGAAAATGGCTGACGGTAAAAGTCCACAGAAAGGAGGAAAGAAGCCTGAGGTCATGACTGCCTTTGAGATCCCTGATGACATCTATGTTGGGTACTGCACACCTCCTGAGGAAGATAAAAATCAGCGCAAGGTGCGCATTCAGAAGATAGAGAGGAGATGGGGAAGAGAATGGAGGGAGTACAGGTATGTAACTCCAAAGTACATGAATAAATTCGCACACAACCCTCCATGCCCAAGAGCTCCATTGGCTCCTGGCCAAGTAGCAGATCCCACCAGCATCAAACGCGGTGAGGACTTTCCTAAAGAATGGGCCAAGCGCCAGGCCAAGTTGGCCAAACAAGCAAAAGAAGCAGTGAGGAAATTCAATGAAGACTCTGCTGCTGCTACTGCCACTGAGGCCTCTGTCAAGCCTAAGAAATCAATGGCAAAGAAGCATGCGCGCAAGCCAAGTGCTTCACCAACAGTGCCCTCAAGGCCAAGTTCCTCAGCTATGCCCTCACGGCCAAAATCTTCAAAGTCCTCAAGGCCAATTCCTCATGCTGCTCCTGCTCCTCCAAAATCATCAGCTCCTCCAAAGTCCTCATCTGTTCCGACAAAGTCCTCAGCACCTGTGCATCTTGCCACGTGCCAAAGGACTACAGGCATCTCCATTGCCTCAGGTGTCTCAGCAAGTTCCTCAGCTGCACCAAACTCTTCAACGGGACCCTCTCTGCCGAAGACAAAGGCAACTGCTGGACGAGGTCCTCGCCCTAGTCCTAAGAAGAAGCAGGTCGCCTTCCAAGTGCCGACTGAAGAAGACGAAGATGATGATGATGATGAACTTGTAGAAATCATCAGAGATAGGCAAGTCAGGGCCGCTAGAGCCAAAGGCACAAATGTGCCACTGCTTTTGGATCCAAGATTGATCCTCGATTACATTGATCTCTGGCATAAGGACCCAAACACTCCTATGCCTGATTTCAAACTGACTCCTGGTCAAAATCACATGCTGGCTCATTTCATCCAAGAAGAGAAATGGAAATTTGAGAGGGCCAGGCAGATCAAGAAAGCGCAGTACAAGAAGGATAAATTTCTGAAGAACAACGTTGTCTCCATGACAACTGATGAACTCATAAAAGTCCAGTCTGAAATCAAAACCCTCAGTGATGATTTCAATGCCTACTATGCTAATTGGCAAGGAGCCAAAGTCAGGTTTGTTAAACTTACTGAGAAGTTCACCAATGTTGCAGCCCCATCGCAATAAGAAATTCCTCAAGCTGAAGCATCCGCTCAGCAAACTGAAGAACATGCCAGCACTGCCGATGACTTTCAGGCTGCTTAAGAAAATGTGAGTTCCAGGGCTGATGACTTCATTCCAGCCACTGAAGAAACTGCCAGGGCATCCACTAGTGGTGCGCCTGAAGAAACTGAAGAAGTCGGGGAAACTGCATCAGTTGCTCCTAAAGAACATCAACCAGATTCCTCTGCTCCTCCTGCGCCTACACCAACTCCGATCCTTCCATCTGCATCAGATGTGAAGAAGACCAAGGCTGCAGAGCGTGCAGCAGTGAAGAAAAGGAAAGCATCAGCTGCTTCAGATTCTTCAGCTCCGAAGAAGATGAAGCCTATGAAAAGTTCATTTGCAAATCCAGTTGATGTTGTTCCGATCTCAACCATGCCATCAAAGGACCTTGTTCCTTTCGGTGAATAATATGAGATCCCTAGTGGATCTGATGAAGAAAATCATTTTGTTGCTTCGTCAGAGCAGATTGATGAAGAAATTGAAGTGGATGTGATCCCTTCAACACCTGCTGTCTCCTCGCCCATGCCTCAGTTCACAGCTGAAGAGGCTGGCGTTGAAGAAATGGAATATAAAGATGTGGATATTGGAAGTACTACACCAGTGATGAATGATAATTTTTGGGAAAGTCAGCACCCCAATTCTCCACTCTTCACCCCTCTACAGCAAATTCCTCAGTCCCCTGCACCAACCATTCAAATGGGCTCTGAAGAAACGCATCCCACCTCATCTGTATGTGAAGAAATTCCAGCCACTAGTGCTGAAGAAACTGTTGCTGCTGATCACTTGAACACGCAGACTGTCACTGAAGAGGAACCAAAAATTCCTCAGCATGAAGAACCTGAGATTGCGATTCCTGAGGTTCTGATGCAACTCACTGACACTCCTCTGCCCAAGCCAAAGGATCCGTTCCCATGCAAGAAAAAATTTAAGGTTGAAGATTTCTTTGGCGAGCATGTATTCTTCACAGACTACAACCCATATGATTCTGCTCGCATAAGGAAGAGGCGTTTCTGGACTGCTAGTCAAGCTAATTTTTATTCCTCAGTGTTGTTTAACAAAGACAAAGTCTTCAATCATGCACACATTCCTCATGTGGATATGGAATCTCTGCCATGCTTCGAGCCAGTACTCAGTGTTCTTCACGACGCTGGACTGTTAAATTTCTGCACTGACATATGTGATTGGAATGAAGAACTCATTCTTCAATTCTATGCGACGCTGCACATCACAGGAGATTCTGAAGATGTGAACTCATGGGTGCTGGACTAGATGTCTGAAAACACTCATTACAAGGCACCAGCTTCTGAATTGCTTCGTGCCCTACCACTCAGTCCTCCCCTTGAAGCTGCTCGATGTGTCTACAACGAACCTAAGCTTACAAATCATTACATGCAAGTGCTGATGAAGCCTTTGAAGCCAGGGCAGGCCCCATGAACCAAATTCCTCGTCAAGGAACTACTGTATGTGCCTCGGACTGTCTATCACATTATGACGAAGACATTGAGTCCTATCAAAGGCCACGACTCAAATGATGAAGAAGTCGTTGGCATCATGAATAATCTGCTTTTCAATATCATTCATGGCGTCCCCGTCAACTTCCATGATTTCTTCATGAGGACTCTAGCCAATATCGCTATGTCACCGTTTGAGCTGAAGCCTTATGCACCTTGGATTATGAGATTCATCAGAACAAGGTCTTCACTCAACTACAAAGCTAATACACTGAACCACTGCAGCTACTTGCCTCCGATTGAAGTCCTCAAACGGACATTTTCCTCAGCTGATGACAAGGGCAAGGCTGCTGCTGTTATAGATGAAGGCATTCATCCATTGGATGGTCAATTTCGCAAGGTTGCATCCTACTCAACCAATGATGACTCTGCCACTCATGACTCTGCCGCCAACACAGCCAAGCAAAATCCTCAAGGCACAGCACCCAGGGTGATGACTGGTCGTGAGCTACTCCTCAGTCTTCATCAGAAGGTTGCTCACAATCATAAATGGGTCAAGAGACAGTTTGGTTCAATTCTTCACAACATGACCTCAACCCATAATGTAGTGAAGAAAAATCAATACTACCTCCATGAAACCTTCAACCGTACCTGGGTTGTTTTGTCTCATGTCTACAGCGAAGAAGATCTGAAGAAAATGGGTCTCAAGGAAGTCTTTGACTGGTCTGCACCTCCACCGAAGAAATATAAGAAGGTCAGGTTCCTTCCTTGGTGGCCAGCTTCTATTCTTCATCTCACGACACCGATGAACATGAAGACTTGGACGACACTGCAGCAGGCCCTACTACGACAAACGACCCCGACAACGCTAGCACTCCTTCATCAACTTGATATTCTTCAGGGGCGTTAGTCCTCATTTTCGATCCTTTTGGTCATTCGATGACAAAGGGGGAGAAATTTGAGTTAGTCTTCAAGCAGGTCTACTATATGGGCGTTTTTTGCTAAGTTACCACTCTCGTTCTTCTGAAACTTTATTGGATCGAATTGTAAACTTAAACCCGATGGTGCTCTGATACTTTTGTTGCGTTATTCTGCATGCTTATTCCTCGTTAATATTATTGCACGCATGCTAAATTTCATCAGTCACCATATTTCATCATGCATTTCAAATTCTTCATATTATATTTCAAATGCGTGTATGAATTACAAGATATTGGGGGAGATCTCCATGATTCAACTCTTCAAGTGTGCATTGCTTCAAAAGCAAACTCCTCACTATGCACATCTTCATGGGGAGTTCTTCTATATCTTGCTATCAAATTACTCAATATCAGTATTTACACTTCATATGTTTATCCCCGTTGAAAACTTAACCTATATTGTCATCAATCACCAAAAAGGGGGAGATTGTAAGTTCATCTAGTGCCCCTTAGTGATTTTGGTGTATTGAAGACTTATAGGTTAAGGGACTAATGTGTTTTCGAGTGTACACAGGTCTATAAGTCTATGAGGAGTTTGATACTTACAGAGAAAGTCGACCCCTAAAAATGAAGTTCTTCGACTGAAGACTTTGGATTTCTGAAGACTTTCTGAAGACTTTGAAAGTGAAGAAATTGGTGTAACCTTGAAGACTTGGTATTCATTTGAGGAACATGAAGCGTGAAGACTTTTGTTTTCGTCGTTTCATTTTCTCTTTCTTGAGTCATAGGAAACATCGTACTGTTAAAGGGGGTCGAGGAAATACTAAGGAAAAATTTCCAAGTGATGCTCAACTCAAAATCCTACACCTTCCAATCCCTTCGAGTGAAGCCATTGGAAATCTCATACAGTTCAGTCAATTTCTTCACTGACAGAGACGAAGTTCTTCTAGTCTTTGAGGAATTTGTTCTGACTGAGGAGTTAGGAATTCGCCAGTGCGGATTGCCTACACAGTGAGGAACATGATAGCCCTGAGGAATTTGAACCTCAAATTTCCGACCGTTGCTGTGCTGCGCGCCAGCTGTCCCAAAATATCTTATCCACCTAACGGTCATATCATGAAGGGCATTTATGTCTTATCATGTCGGGCTGCTCCCTAGGCTATAAATAGCCGCCCCCTACAACCACTAGATGGTTGGCTGCTCCGAGAGAAACTGACACTTGTCATTTGAGAGCATCCCATCCTCCGAGGACTTTGAGCTAAAATCATCAAGTGAGGAAAACCCAAACCCAAACACCTACAAACCCAAAGTGATTAAGCATCACTGAAGAGATTGATCCTGCGTGGATCTGACGCTTGTTACCTTTGAAGACTGTGCTTCTTCCAGACGGTTAGGCATCATGGTCTAGAGCATCTAAGAGGAATTGTGGATCGCCGAGTGACCGAGTTTGTGAAGGTTCGGAAGTCACCTGAAGACTTACCACAAGTGATTGGGCGAGGTCTGTGTGACCTTAGCTCAAGGAGAATATGGTGAGGACTGTGTGTCCTTAGGTTTAAATACCTAGCCGCTCCAACCAGATGTACAACTGAGACAGTAGTTGGAACGGGTCTACCAAATCATTGTCTTCACCAAGCCAACTGGTTCTATTTCCTCAACTCTTTCATTCCCTCATTACCGTGTTGTGTGCTTGTCATATCTGTGTTTGAAGACTTTGACTGAAGACTTTCTCAATTTCCTCAGTTCAATTTCTTCAGTCTATTTGTCTTCATCCTGTGCTATCCTGTGATTACGCTTTCTGTACTATGTGCTTGTCTTCGTTTCATCATGACGACTATGCTTGTCTTCTATTATGTTTACTTCTGAGTACTTATTCCGCTGCAAGTAGTTCTTCGCTAAGGAATTTCCTCACTAGCAAATCCTCAGTGAAGAATTCATAAAAATCGCCTATTCAACCCCCTCTAATCGATATAACGCACTTTCAGGAATCGGCAACGCGCAGACTAATACGAGAAAACTGAGAAAAAGTTATGCGCAAAGTAAAAAAGAATCGGAGGGAGTATTGTCGTGTATGCACACACCCTTCTTTCATTAGTTTAGATGAACCATTGATCATCAATTCGGACCAGTGCATGCGATTAAAATTAATTTTACCTAAATAGATGGTGCAGAATAAACTACAACAACTAGATTTGCAACCACGGGATGCTGACGATATCTTCAAAGAACATTGCAACAGCAACTAGGCTTCACAGCAACATATGGTAAGCCAGTGTGTTTTAGTACATGTGAAATGTAATGCGAGTGGGCTGCTTTCTTGGCTTGTGCCCTCAACGTGTAATCCTACCGAATTACAAATAGTTTAGTTGTCTGCTTTGTTGTATTGCTTGATTCAAATGCTTATTTGTTGTTACGCTATACCTGAGTTGGCCAATATGTCAGCAGTGCTTGCTGTACTATCGTAAAGAAACACATGCCTATTTCATTTGAGTCCTTAACTTTTCCTCTCAACTTCATCACAAGACTGTCTTTGTAGTTTATATGAGGCCACACTGTTAAGTGCTTTCTCGGATTATTTCAACTGCTTAGATGCCTTGGCAACTAAAATATAGCAGTTGTACACTCCCTTTCAACTAGGGATGTCAACTGGGTCCGGTTTAATCCCGATTAAAGTCCACTAGTGGTATGATAGTTCAAAAGAGTTTTTGTTTTTTTTAGGAAAATGAACTAGGGAGGTAGCAAAAACTAACTAGATGGGACTGGCGGATTTCGTTTATTTGCCACTTACATCCCTAGTTTCATCTTCCCATTTTAATTTATTTTGGCTGATGCTGCTTCGAACCATTTAAATATAGTTTGACATGCTCGGCAATAATTCGTTCGTTGTTTACCATGTAAGCTTACTGCCTGGATCATACGATAACTATCTCTTACTGATGTCCAACGGAAACCTTTCAGGATGCCATTTACACTAGGACACAATGTACAACCCCAGAATCTATTTGTGGAAGCAGTGCGCCATCCATGTTACCAGATGGTAGCAGTTCATAGGCAACACCGCCGGAGAGCAGTCTGAGCACAGATATTATAGTGCTTGAGGCTCTACTAGAGGCAGAAAGAGATGGTGTGGCTACCATGAATGAGGTAATATTTATCTTGAGGCTGGAAATTACGGAATTAGCGGCACGCATTATGCAAGCAACCCAAGAATTGGAGCAAGTAAGAATGTTGCATTTGAAGACGGAGGAGGTCCTACTGTTTCTGCTTTATGAAGCCCAAGATAATCCCGGTTCTTCTTTAGATATCAGTTGAAATTTTCATTAGATTATTGTACTTGCATGTTGTGTCATGTCTCTGAATGGATTATGTTGCAAGACCCCCTATGTTGTCGATGTGATGTAATGATCCGAATTTTTTAGGCGAGGTAATCCTCAGTACTTGTATGATTGACATAAGGTGAACTATTTTTCATGTGAGCATATTGTATTGGATGAAATAACTGTTTGACTCAGAGTGTATCCAACCTACTGAATTCGAAGATCACGGCATTTCTAAATCATAATCATATATAAAGGTGGAATAAATCTTTGTTGTGGTTTTGAAGAAATAAATAACAAAATGTATAATTATCTGTGGATATTCGTAATCGAATACAAATTGGATTTGAATTTAGTTTGCCAGGTCCCAGGGCAAACGTGAATGCTAATTCTCCCAAGTTTTGAACGAAGTGGCTAAACACCCACTATAATTTGTGGGCTGCCCGAAGCAAGTGTTTGCAAGATGGAAATTACTGTCTACCCCTGACACCTGACATCCTTATCGACAGGATTTACACTGCTGTCGATAGGGGTAGACTAGTAACTTCAATCAAACGTGACACGACGGCCTCTGAGCCCATTCAGACACGATGGGCGCCAAACATGGGTGGCAAAACACATTTGATTCAAGCTCGTCCGAAAGACATGTGTCTCTTCCTCCATTTCCTCATTCATACACGGTGGGCGGCAAAACAAACTCTCCTTGTCCGAAATCGATGTAGGCTTATATTTTAAATAGGGGCAGATGTGTAACTTCCATCAGACGTGACACAACCGCCCTACCTGTCAGCCCCGTTCATACACCGTGGGCGGCAACCGTGGGCGGCAAAACACCCTCTCCTCGCCCGAAATCGATGTAGGCTAATATGTTAAATAGGGACAGATGTGTAACTTCCGTCAGACGTGACACAACCGCCCTACCTGTCAGCCCCGTTCATACACCGTGGGCGCCAACCGTGGGCGGCAAAACACCCTCTCCTCGCCTGAAATAGTTACCGGCAAATATTTGGGAGATGCGAGATTACCGTCCTATCCCCAACCGACGCGATGTCCGAAATTTTAAACGGGGGATAAGTTCGTAACTTTCCCCCATTTCAGAGAAGCGCGTCCCAAAGTTTGAGAAACCCCCCCCTCCATTTCCCCATTCATACACCATCAGCGGAACGACAACCTCCGCACTGCGGCCAGCCTCCTCCGTCTGCCACCCCATCATCCACCTTGCCGGAGCCGCTACCCCTACCCCGTCGTCCACTACAAGAGATGGACGTCTCTCATCCACGGCGCTGGACCAGGATCCTTTCATCGCCTCCTCTCACTTCATCAGCGCCGTCGTCCACCTTGCCGTTGCCGCTCCTACGACCGCCTCGTCCACGGCAACAGGATATATCCCCCGACCCGGTAGTCTGCCGTCTAAAGTCTTCTTCCCCGCCGCCGACAGCCATCGCACCCGCATCACCCTCAACGTATCAGCATAGGCCTACATGGCGTCACAAGAGAGGTGGTACTCTTCCATATTGTAACGCCCCAGATGTAACTTTCCATATTTGTATCCAACTCTTGCCGTTTCCGGTGTCAAGTTATATTTATTTCTCGGGTTTGGGTCTTTGTCTCCGTGTGTTGTTTTTCTTTTTCGTGCATTGCATTTGCATACATGTTCATCTCATGCATTCGAGCATTTTCCCCGTTGTCCGTTTTGCATTCCGGCGCTTCGTTCTCCTCCGGTGGTCATTTCTAGTCTTCTTTCGTGTGTGGGGTTTAAACATTTCCGGATTGGTCCGAGACTTGCCAAGCGGCCTTGGGTTACTACCGGTAGACCGCTTGTCAAGTTTCGTATCATTTGGACTTCGTTTGATACTCCAACGGTTAACCGAGGGACCGAAAAGGCCTCGTGTGTGTTGCAGCCCAACACCCCCCAAATTTGGCCCAAAACCCACCAAACTCTGCTCCATGTCCTAGAGCGTTCGATCACGATCGTGTGGGCGAAAACCACACCTCATTTGGACTCTCCTAGCTCCCTCTATGCCTATTTATACCCCCTCCATTCGGATCTCTTCTTCCCCCGTCCGAAACCCTAAAAAAACAGATCAAACCCCCCACCGCCGACGGACGTGTCCGGATCGGACCGGATACCGTCCGCCCCCTCGCCGCCAGCCAACCGCGAGC